>NC_057800.1:180985993-181285993 GCF_018294505.1 Triticum aestivum
GTGAGGTGTCTATATTTGAGGGAATTTAGCATAATTGAGATATACATGGTCAATAGTGTGTGCACTCATGGTTGATCAATTTGTTTCACAGTTTGGACTATGAGATAACAATACTTTTGAACATGTGTGATATACCTTGATGTACCAGAATTACAAACCTAAGATTGGAATTTTGGAATTCGACTCGATCATTAGCTTTTGTAATTCATTTAAACAGAGGTACATTTTTTAAGCTAGGATTTTGTGATTTCAAATTCATATATCAAACCTAGAGATATACACATACGGGCATGTTCAAACTTTATAATCATCCACTTTATTCATACACATACACATTTTTGCTTTTGTCATCATATTTAGGATAAACACATTTGGAATTTCATTTGAATTGGACTGTATGATGGCATTTGCTTGTAGTAGCTCAATGATCCATATTTGAATTGAATGGACAATCTAAGTTTTGAGTTGGAGACATTGATTTTCAAAACTTGCACTTTTTTTGCGTGCAAAACAAACAAATTCCCGGCCATGATATCATAGTCGGCCATACAAGAGCAGAATATAATTTCAGGCACCAAAACCTTTCAAACTTCCCGCTCACATCGAAATATCTCGCGCACAAAAGTTTAGCCCTGTGATATTCCTGTTTTACCCCTGCCACATGAACGGAAAAGGGTTGCTTTTGTAACTCCATTGTTTTCCCCTCTTTGCCCCCAACATTCTTCCCAGAGCCCCTCCCCTTCCCCTCCCCGACCCCCCAACCATGGCAAGCCGCCAAATCTAGTCCTCCGCCGCAGAGGTGGACCTCACACCCCGACGGATCTACCTTCCGCACCTTGGAACCCCCAACTGCCAACTCACCACTTCACCGGAGCCGCTTCAACGACTGGCTTGTCCACCGCTCCAGATCTCCTTGACCGCCATCATGGTCCACTGCACCGGATTTGCTTAACCGGCGCCCTCGTCCACCACAGTGTAGGCCCTTCACTGACTCCCTCGTGCATCCCTTCGCTGGCCCTTCATACAAGCCCTCGTCCGCCGCAACAGATCCGCCTCACTGAAAGCACTGTACAACGCGCCCGCCGAAGCCTTCGTCCACTACACCGGACCCGCTCCACGGACGCCATATTCAACTCCACTGGCCCTGCTTTACCGACGCCACGGCCTCATCAGGTTATTTCAATTTGTACTCCTTCAGTTTTTCTCTTTATTGTGCAACTGTTCACTTACCACAGATGAGCTTTCCTGTATGTCGACAGGCGCCGCAACCATAGCACCGGAGCCGCTTCAGCGACAGCGACGGCAGGCCCAAACTCAACTGCAACACGAGCACCATCGAGGATCCTTAGCTATCAAGTATGCTAATGATACCCATACGCCACCGAGAATCAGGTACTATTATCCAACGGCCGGCGCCTACGTTCACTTTCTTAGCATAAGCACAGCACCTTTGAATTTCTTTAAGGCACCAGTCAGTTTTTCATGAGACGCGTTATTCTTCTTGCACCTGTAGGGCCATACTTCTGGCAGTGAACATGTTACATGTGCTAAATTACATACCAGTGCACACATAGTTAATATGCTTTAGTTTTGTCCTAAGTATTACTGTACTTCCTAGATATCACTGCCTACTATTTTACTTCTTGCATGCTATATTTGTGATAATGGTGTTGTTCTGATGCCACCTGTTGGTTCCATCAGTCTGCTTCATGTTCTCTATGCTTAATTACACATCAACAAACTAGCATGTGGTTCCGCTGGTTTTTGTTCGTTTTACCATACATTTTCTGATGCTAGCTATTACATCACTGCTCCGAGCCTCTGTTCATTACTTTTGTGTGTGTCCTTGATCTTCCTAAATTGCATGACTAATTTGATGCTTCTATTAATTATGGAACTGCCAACCCCATCAAGCAAAATATTTGTTCTTTTGGGGCTGGCACCTCGAACAAGCATAAAAATAGAGGGATGCAGATATATTATCGTGTATGCACACACCCTTCTTTCATTAGTTTAGATGAACCACTGATGATCAATTCGAACCAGTGCATGTGATTAAAATTAATTTTACCTAAATAGAGGGTCCAGAATAAACTACAACAAGTAGATTGGCAACCACGGGATGCTGACTGTATCTTCAAAGAACATTGCAACAGCAGCGAGGCTTCACAGCAACATATGGTAAGCCAGTGTGTTTTAGTACATGTGAAATGTAATGCATGTGGGCTGCTTTCTTGGCTTGTGCCCTCAACCTATAATCCTACAGAATAACAAATAGTTCAGTTGTTTGCTTTGCTGTATTGCTTGATTCGAATGCTTGTTTGTTACTTGTTACGCTATACCTGAGTTGGCCAATATGTCAGCAGTGCCTACTATACTATCGTAAAGAAATGCATGCTTAGTTCATTTGAGTCCTTAACTTTTCCTCTGAACTTCATCACAAGACTGTCTTCGTAGTTTATATGAGGCCACACTGTTAAGTGTCTTCTCAGATTATTTCAACTGCTTAGATGCCTTGGCAACTTAAATATAGCGGTGGTATAATCCCTTTCAACTAGGGATGTCAACTGGGTCCCATTTAATCCCGATTAAAGTCCACTAGTGGTATGATAGTTCAAAAGAGTTTTTGTTTTTTTGAGGAAAATGAACCAGGGAGCTAGCAAAAACTAACTAGATGGGACTGGCGGATGTTGTTTATTTGCCACTTACATCCCTAGTTTCATCTTACCATTTTAATTTCTTTTCGGCTGATGCTGCTTCAAACCATTTAAATATAGCTTGCCATGCTCGGCAATAATTCGTATGTTGTTTACCATGTAAGCTTACTACCTAGATCATGCGATAACTATCTCTTACTTATGTCCAGCGGAAACCTTTTAGGATGCCGTTCACACTAGGACACAATGTACAACCCCAGAATATATTTGTGGAAGCAGTGCGCCATCCATGTTACCAGATGGTAGCAGTTCAGAGGCAACACCGTCAGAGAGCAGTCTGAGCACATATATTATAGTTCTTGAGGCTCTACTAGAGGCAGAAAGAGATGGTGTGGCTGCCATGAATGAGGTAATCTCGATCTTGAAGCTGGAAATTATGCAATTAGTTGCACACATTATGCAAGCAACCCAAGAATTGGAGGAAGTAAGAATGTTGCATTTGAAGATGGAGGAGGTCCTGCTGCTTCTGCTATCTGAAGCCCAGGGTAATCCAGTTCTTATTTAGATAGCAGTTGAAATTATCATTAGATGATTGTACTTGCATGTTGTGTCATGTCTCTGAATGGAGTATGTTGTAAGACCCCCTATGTTGTCCATGTGTTGTAATGATCCAAATTTTTTAGGCGAGGTAATCCTCAGTACTTGTATGATTGACATAAGGTGAACTGTTTTTCATGCGAGCATATTGTATTGGATGAAATAAATGTTTGACTCAAACTGTATCCAACCTACTGAATTCGAAGATCACGGCATTTCTAAATCATAATCATATATAAAGGTGGAATAAATATTTGTTGTGGTTTTGAAGAAATAAATAACAAAACGTAGAATTATCTGTGGATATTCGTAATCAAATAAAATATGGATTTGGATTTAGTTGCCAGGGCCTAGGGCAAACGTGAATGCTAATTCTCCCAAGTTTTGCACGAAGCGGCTAAACACCCACTATCTTTTGTGGGCTGCCCGAAGCAAGTGTTTGCGAGATGGAAATTACTGTCTACCGCTGACACTTGACATCCTTATCGACCGGATTTACACTGTTGTCGATAGGGGTAGACTAGTAACTTCAATCAGATGTGACACGACGGCCTCTGAGCCCTTTCAGACACGGTGGGCGCCAAACGTGGGCGGCAAAACACATTTGATTCAAGCTCGTCTGAAAGACATGTGTCTCTCCCTCCATTTCCCCATTCATCCACGATGGGCGGCAAAACAAACTCTCCTCGTCCGAAGTTGATGTAGGCTAATATTTTAAATAGGGGCAGATGTGTAACTCCCTCAGACGTGACACAACCGCCCGACCTGTCAGCCCCGTTCATACACCGTGGGCGCCAACCGTGGGCGGCAAAACACCCTCTCCTCGCCTGAAATCGTTATCGAAAAATATTTGGGAGATGCGAGATTACCGTCCTATCCCCAACCGACGTGATGTCCGAAATTTTAAATGGGGGATAAGTTCGTAACTTTCCCACATTTCAGACAAGCGCGTCCCAAAGTTTGAGATCCCCCTCCCCCTCCATTTCCCCATTCATACACCGTCGGCGCCACGAAAACCTCCCCACTGCGGCCAGCCTCCTCCGTCTGCCACCCCATCCTCCACCTTGCCAGATCCGCTACCCCTACCCCGTCGTCCACTGCAAGAGATGGACGTCTCTCATCCATGGTGCCAGACCAGGATCCTTTCATCGCCTTGTCTCGCTTCATCGGTGCTGTCGTCCACCTTGCCGTTGCCGCTCCTACGACCGCCTCGTCCACGACAACATGATTTATCCCCCGACCTGGCCGTCTGCCATCTAAAGTCTTCTTCCCCGCCGCCGACAGCCATCGCACCCGCAACACCCTCAACGTATCAACAGGGGCCTACACGGTGTCGCAAGAGAGGTGGTACTCTTCCATATGTGCTTAAGTTATTGATCTCACCCAGAAAATAGATCTTAAATTTTTTGCTGTACTTTTCTTGTCTGTACCAAATCATAGTGGCTAGTTGAATGCAAACATTGGTTGCGAAGTAGCTTTGTCCGGTTTGCACCTTTAGATCCACCATGTCACGGTCACTATACTCGTAAAGCTTATGGTTTCCCCCATTTATATTCACTACCATCATCGTAGGTGCTTCACTGCTTCGTTTCGTGCTAGCGCTGCTCCTCAAGACCTTAACCCATCAAGCGAAACAACATGCCACTCATAATTCCAAAGCATACATGTTGAAACATGCATCTGATATGATGCTCATAATACTAAAACAGAGAACGTTTAATTGGTCACCTAATGTTCCTATATTCAGTTCAAAAAGCATGTGCGCCACCCACTGGTCCAGCTAGTTCCACTTTCCTGATTTTACTCTTGATGATTAGGGTTTCACTACAAAAAAATACACTTCCATGATGATACGTGTTTGTCACAGTAGGTCACATTTTCTGTCATGTATGTACATTCATGACAAATTTATGACAGAATCAAGATAGTCATACCTGTACTGTCGTAGAAGTGTTCCATGACATTACCAAAATTATCATCACGGAGGTGTCCACTCCCATGATGATAAATCGCGCGTCACAGAAGTGCTTTCGTCAAGGGTGACTGACACATGGCATCCACCATAATGGAACGCCGTTAAGCTATCGGGTCTGGTTTTGGATCCGATAACCCGTTAATAGCCCGGATCAATCGGGATTTTCCACGTGTAAAATCATCATTGGCCGGAGGAAACATGTGTTGCCTCACCGTTGGGAAAGATGTCATCCATTCATTGGACAGGAGGCGCCTATGATAGGTCGACACGCGGCATGACCCAACAATGGCCCATTCCGGTGAAAAAGGCCGGCCCAGTAAAAAATAGCAGGCCGGCCCATATAAGGCCTACTTGTGTCAGGTACATTTAAGCCCACGACCCATACGAGATGTGCCAATTCGGCCCGTCAATGGCCCATTAAAGATTTGACACCATTGCAGCCCATCATCAGTTTGAGCCCGTTAACAGCCCGCTATATATTTGGGCTCAATATCGACCCGATGAGATTTTGGCATGTTAACGGCCCATTCAGTGGATGGGCCAATTTTCACGATATACATATTTCGGCCTTTTAGCGACCCATTTAAGTGTTGGGCCAATTTCCGGCCCGGTGTGTCTTTCAGCCTGGTGACGGCCCATGTATCTGTTGGGCCATTTGTAGTCGGACCTGAGTTTTGGCCTTTTAGCAACCCATTTAAGTGTTGGGCCAATTCCCGGGCCTATACATGTGCCTTTCAGCCTGCTAACGGACCATAAATGAGTTGGCCATTTGTAGTCGAACCTGAGTTTTGGCCTTTTAACGACCCATGCACTTCATGGTCCAATACCAACCCAGTTTCTCTTTCGGCCTGCTAAAGACCCACAACACAGTTGGGCCATTTACAATATGACCTGACTTTCGGCCTCTTAGCGGCCCATGCTCTTCATGGTCCAGTACAAGCCCGCTGTCTCTTTCGGCCTGCTAAAGGCCCGCAGTATAGTTGGGCCATATGTAGCCCCAACTTAGTAACGGTCTGTTAATGACCCGTGAAATCAATTGGGCCCACCTGTTGCCTGCTTCGATGTCAGCCTGTTAATGACCCGGGAATTAAGAGGGCCGGCCATTTACTTTCGGCCTGGTAACGGCCCATTAACTTAATTGGCCCACTAAAGTTCGTACATGTCTTTAGGCCAATTATGCATGGGACCAAAACCAATCAAGCAAAGGTGTGACATACAGGAAAAAACGTTGCACATCCAGCATATATTACAGGAAATTACATCCAATGGGCAATCAAAGATTGATGCCAGTGCAAATAAATGAACAGAACCTAACGATCTACAACGTCACAATCTGCAACCTCAACATGAATGACGCACATAAGCATGTGGGCAAGTTCTTGCTGCTTTGCTACACTGTCTCTGAAAACATTATTCAGTTGTTGTGTTGCATGACTCTGCACCTCTGATTCCTTCACCATATCCATCATTCCTTCAGCCATTAATTGGTTCAGAAACATACATTTTTTCCATTGCATTCGAGACAGAGGATACTGAACAGATTCAGATGGCGATTTTGGCAGGCTTGTATTATTGATAGGGGAGAGTGACTCGACCACTGCATGATAACATAAATTAGGAGGGGAACCAAACAAATTAATCATGAGTTATTGGCATATTACCTGGCCTAGATTTATTGGAAAGAAACAATGGGGTTGCCTTGCTGTTTTCAGAGTTTGTCTTCTTATCTTCAGCATCATGCACCAAATTAAGACACTAGCATTGCTATCATTGGCCAAGTCAGATAATAGGAAAGCAACATTGGCACAACGAACGTTTGGGAAACTAGCCAACACCAAATTAACACAATATGGCACAGCTATCATCAGCCAGGTAAGGTAATATGAAAGCAACATTGACACAATGAGTGAATGGGCAACTAGAGCAGCACTACAATTCAGTAATGTGCATGATATGTGATAGTACACTCATGCAGCTCAGTATGCAAAACTACCAGGCAGTTTTCTTTACAAAAATCAACATTGGCGCCTTTAACATTTTGCTACAACTAATTTTAGATCAGACAAAGGTTAGATTCACGCCGATTAATAAAATACATGTTGATGTAAAAATATAGTGATATAGATCAGGTACTTACATCAGCATTGGAGCGCAGAGAATTCCCGAAAGATATTTTCCTCGAATACAATCCCAATGAAGGAAATCTTATATCATTTAACCTTATTTTCTAAAAGAGAGATGGGTAAGAAACATGTAGAAAATATGATCAGAATGCTATAAAATTTCATGATGCGAGGATACGCACACGCTTCTTAGAATGGAGTTGACATTCTTTTGCTAGACTGGAGCAGACTAGTTCTTTGGCCACTGGAATCTAGTTATTATCAATGGGAGTTGGGTTTCTCTATGCTGGAGCAGTATCTATCAAAAATGGAGTTGGTTTATTATCTCCTGGCGTTTGGATCTTTTGCAAAGACCTGGTTTGTAACCCTTCAGATTCTAACATAGCCGTCTTCCCCTTGCATGCCTTATATAGAAGAATGGTGCTTCAATTATAAAACATGCTACATTAGAGATGGGATAGGTACTGAAGAATAGAAAGGCATGACATATTGACACGTATTCCCTCCATCCGGAAATAAATGGACGGGTTTAGGCGTATTTCAGTTCTAGATACATCCAATTTTATCCATTTCTGCGACATGTAATCCGGATGGAGGGAGTATGATGTAAGAGCTAGGGATACGACATGACAACATAGTAAAAAAACACTAAAAACCCACTGCATAACCAAAGTTATCAAACCCACTGATATGAGATAGTACACTCATGCAGCTCAGGATGCAAAACTACCAGGCAGTTTTCCTTACAAAAATCAACATTGTGGCCTTTAATCATGCATTTTGCTACAGCTGAACTTAGATCAAATAAAGGTTGGATTCACGCCGATTAACAAAATACATGCTGATGTAAAAATATGGTGATATACAACAGGTACTTACATGTGCATTGGAGTACAGAGAATTCCTGCAAGAATCTTTCCTCACAGACGATACCAGTGCAGAAATTCTTCTATTTATTAACCTTATTTTCTAAAAGAGAGATGCGTAAGAAACATGTAGAAAATATGATCAGCATGCTATAAAATTTCATGATGCAAGGATACGCACACACTTCTTAGAACGGAGTTGACATATTTTTGCTGGACTGGAGCAGACTAGTTCTTTGGCCACTGGAATCTCCTTATTATCAGTAGGAGTTGGGTTTCTCTGTGCTGGAGCAGTATCTATAAAAACTGGAGTTGGTTTATTATCTCCTGGCGTTTGGATCTTTTGCAAAGACCTGGTTTGTAACCCTTCAGATTCTAACATAGTCGTCTTCCCCTTGCATGCCTTGTATAGAAGAATGGTGCTTCAATTATAAAACATGCTACAGCAGAGAGATGGAATAGGTACTGAAGAATAGAAAGGCATGACATATTGACATGTATTCCCTCCATCCGGAAAAAATGGATGGGTCTAGGCGTATTTTAGTTCTAGATACATCCTTTTTATCCATTTCGGCAACATGTAATTCGGACGGAGGGAGTATGGTGTAAGAGCTGGGGATACGACATGACAACACAGTAAAAAAACACTAGTTGAATGTAAAACTGTATGCTAGTGGAATACGTACAGAAAAAACTAAGGCAACATACACGTGTATGATTGGGGAACTAAGATGGCATTGCAACAGAGCACTAGAATAGCACTTCAATGTAAAAAACATGGTATGGTAGACAAATGAAGTACATACTGATGAATAACAATGCATGCTACCTCTTGAGCACTGCGTTGGTTTTCCCTTGAAGAGGAAAGGGTGATGCAGCAAAGTAGCGTAAGTATTTCCCTCAGTTTTTGAGAACCAAGGAATCAATCCAGTAGGAGGCCACGCATGAGTCCCTCGCACCTACACAAACAAATAAAATCCTCGCAACCAACGCAATAAAGGGGTTGTCAATCCCTTCACGGTCACTTACGAAAGTGAGATCTGGTAGATATGATAAGATAATATTTTTGGTATTTTTATGATAAAGATACAAAGTAAATAAAGAGAAATAAAAATGACACCAGAAATAGCTTGTTAACGGGAGATTAATATGATGGAAAATAGACCCGGGGGCCATAGGTTTCACTAGTGGCTTCTCTCGAGAGCATAAGTATTATGGTGGGTAAACAAATTAATGTTGATCAATTGACAGAATTGAGCATAGTTATGAGAATATCTAGGTATGATCATGTATATAGGCATCACGTCCGAGACAAGTAGACCGACTCCTGCCTGCATCTACTACTATTACTCCACACATCAACCGCTATCCAGCATGCATCTACAGTATTAAGTTCAAAGGAATAGAGTAACGCTTTAAGTAAGATGACATGATGTAGAGGGATAAACTCATGCAATATGATATAAACCCCATCTTGTTATCCTCGATGGCAACAATACAATACGTGCCTTGCTGCCCCTACGGTCACTGGGAAAGGACACCGCAAGATTGAACCCAAACCTAAGCACTTCTCCCATTCCAAGAAAGATCAATCTAGTAGGCCAAACCAAACTGATAATTCGAAGAGACTTGCAAAGATAACCAATCATACATAAAAGAATTCAGAGAAGATTCAAATATTGTTCATAGATAAACTTGATCATAAACCCAACAATTCATTGGTCTCAACGAACACACCGCAAAAGAAGGTTACATCGAATAGATATCCACGAGAATCGTGGAGAACTTTGTATTGAGATCCAAAGAGAGAGAAGAAGCCATCTAGCTAATAACCATGGACCCGAAGTTCTGAGGTAAACTACTCACACATCATCAGAGAAGCTATGGTGTTGATGTAGAAGCCCTCCGTGATCGATGCCCCCTCCGGCGGAGCTCCGAAAAAGGCCCCAAGATGGGATCTCATGGGTACAAAAGGTTGCGGCGGTGGAGTTAGGTTTTTGGCTCCGTATCTGGTAGTTTGGGGGTATGTAGGTATATATAGGAGGAAGAAGTACGTCGGTGGAGCAACATGGGCCCCACGAGGGTGGAGGGCACGCCTGGGGGGTAGGTGTGCCCCCTACCTCGTGCCTTCCTGGTAGCTTTCTTGATGTAGGGTCCAAGTCCTCTGGATCACGTTTGTTCCGGAAATCATGTTCCCGAAGGTTTCATTCCTTTTGGACTCCATTTGATATTCTTTTTCTGCGAAACTCTGAAATAGGCAAAAAATAGCAATTCTGGGCTGGGCCTCCGGTTAATAGGTTAGTCCCAAAAATAATATAAAAGTGTATAACAAAGCCCATTAATCATCCAAAATAGAATATAATATAACATGAAGCAATCAAAAATTATAGATACGTTGGAGACGTTTCAAGCATCCCCAAGCTTAATTCCTGCTCGTCCTCGAGTAGGTAAATGATAAAAACAGAATTTTTGATGCGGAATGCTACTTGGTATAATTTTTTTAATCTAACCCTCTTAATTGTGGTATGAATATTCAGATACGAAAGATTCAAGATAAAAGTTTAATATTGACATAAAATCAATAATACTTCAAGAATACTTACTAAGCAATTATGTCTTCTCAAAATAACATGGCCAAAGAAATTTCATCCCTACAAAATCATATAGTTTAGTCATGCTCCATTTTCGTCACACAAGAATGCTCTCATCATGCACAACCCCGATGACAAGCCAAGCAATTGTTTCATACTTTAGTAATCTCAAACTTTTTCAACCTTCACGCAATACATGAGCGTGAGCCATGGATATAGCATTATGGCTGGAATAGAATATAATGATGGGGGTTATGTGGAGAAGAAAAAAAAGGAGAAAGTCTCACATTAACGCGGCTAATCAACGGGCTATGGAGATGCCCATCGATTGATGTTAATGTAAGAAGTAGGGATTGCCATGCAACGGATGCACTAGAGCTATAAATGCATGAAAGCTCAACAAAAGAAACTAAGTGGGTGTGCATCCAACTTGCTTGCTCACGAAGACCTAGGGCATTTGAGGAAGCCCATTGTTGGAATATACAAGCCAAGTTCTATAATGAAAAATTCCCACTAGTATATGAAAGTGACAAAACAAGAGACTCTCTATCATGAAAATCATGGTGCTACTTTGAAGCACAAGTGTGGAAAAAAAGGATAGTATCATTGTCCCCTTTTTATTTTCTTTTTTTGGGCCTTCCTTTTTTTGGCCTTTCTTTTTTTGGGACAATACTCTATGAATGATGATCATCACACTTCTATTTATTTACAACTCAATGGTTACAATTCGATACTAGAACAAAGTATGACTCTATATGAATGCCTCCGTCGATATACCGGGATAGCAATGAATCAAGAGTGACATGTATGAAAAATTATGAACGGTGGCTTTGCCACAAATACGATGTCAACTACATGATTATGCAAAGCAATATGACAATGATGAACGTGTCATGATAAATGGAACGGTGGAAAGTTGCATGGCAATATATATCGGAATGGCTATGGAAATTCCATAATAGGTAGATATGGTGGCTATTTTGAGGAAGATATAAGGAGGTTTATGTGTGAAAGAGCATATCATATCACGGGGTTTGGATGCGCCGGCGAAGTTTGCACCAACTCTCAATGTGAGAAAGGGTAGTGCACGGTACTGAAGAGGCTAGGAATGATGGAAGGGTAAGAGTGCGTATAATCCATGGACTCAACATTAGTCATAAAGAACTCATATACTTATTGCAAAAATCTACAAGTCATTAAAAACCAAGCACTACATGCATGCTCCTAGGGGAATAGATTGGTAGGAAAAGACCATCGCTCGTCCCCGACTGCCACTCATAAGGAAGACAATCAAAGAACACCTCATGTTTCAAATTTGTTACATAATGTTTACCATACGTGCATGCTACGGGACTTGCAAACTTCAACACAAGTATTTCTCAATTTCACAACTACTCAACTAGGACAACTTTAATATCACTACCTCCATATCTCAAAACAATCATCAATCATCAAACTTCTCTTAGTATTCAGCACACTCATAAGAAAGTTTTTTTACTAGTCTCAAATACTTAGCATATTAGGATTAATTTCCCAATTTCAGAAAATTACCATGCTGCTTAAGACTCTCAAAATAGTATAAGTGAAGCATGCGATAATAATAGTTTATATAAAACAAATCCACCACCGTGCTCTAAAAGATATAAGTGAAGCACTAGAGCAAAAACTATATAGCTCAAAAGATATAAGTGAAGCGCATAGAGTATTCTAATAAATTCTGAATCATGTGTGTTTCTCTCAAAAGGCGTGTACAGAAAAGATGATTGTGGTAAACTAACAGATAAATACTCAAATAATACAAGACGCTCCAAGCAAAACACATATCATGTGGTGAATAAAACTATAGCTCCAGGTAAAGTTACCGATGGAACTAGACGAAAGAGGGGATGCCTTCCGGGGCATCCCCAAGCTTTGGATTTTAGGTGTCCTTAGATTATTTTGGGGTTCCATGGGAATACCCAAGCTTAGGATCTTGCCACTCCTTGTTCCATAATCCATCAAACTTTTACCCAAAACTTGAAACCTTCACAACACAAAACTTAACAGAAAATCTCGTGAGCTCCGTTAGCCAAAGAAAACAAAACACCACTTCAAGGTACTGTAATGAACTCATTATTTATTTATATTGGTGTCAAAACTTCTGTATTCCAACTTCTCTATGGTTTATAAACTCTTTTACTAGCCATAGATTCATCAAAATAAGCAAACAACACACGAAAAACAGAATTGTCGAAAACAGAACAGTCTGTAGTAGTCTGTAGCTAACGCAAACTTCTGGAATCCCAAAAATTCTAAAATAA
Source organism: Triticum aestivum (assembly GCF_018294505.1). NCBI lineage: Eukaryota > Viridiplantae > Streptophyta > Magnoliopsida > Poales > Poaceae > Triticum > Triticum aestivum. Next base: position 180,999,103 of record NC_057800.1, read on the forward strand.
ATTGCTGGACGTGAAGAATTTATCTATTAATCACCTTCAAAAATAATTCACTAAATAGCACTTTCCAAATAAAAATGGCAGCAGTTCTCGTGAGCGCTAAAGTTTCTGTTTTTTTACAGCAAGATCAAAAGGACTTTTCCCAAGTCGTCCCAACGGTTCTCATTGGCACAAACACTAATTAAACACAAAAAACACAACCAAAACATAGGATAGATAAATTATTTATTACTAAACAGGAGCAAAAATCAAGGAATAAAAATAAAATTGGGTTGCCTCCCAACAAGCGCTATTGTTTAACGCCCGTAGCTAGGCATAAAAACGAAGATAGATCTAGGTATTGCCATCTTTGGTAGGCAATCCATAAGTGCCTCTCATAATAGATTCATATGGTAATTTAAATTTCTTTCTAGGGAAGTGTTCCATGCCTTTCCTTAACGGAAATTGGAATCTAATATTCTCTTCCTTCATATCAATAATTGCACCAATCGTTCTAAGGAAAGGTCTACCAAGAATAATAGGACATGAAGGATTGCAATCTATATCAAGAACAATAAAATCTACGGGCACATAATTCCTATTTGCAACAATAAGAACATCATTAATTCTTCCCATAGGTTTCTTAATGGTGGAATCCGCAAGGTGCAAGTTTAAAGAGCAATCATCAAAATCACGGAAACCTAGCAAATCACACAAAGTCTTTGGAATCGTGGACACACTAGCACCCAAATCACACAAAGCATAGCATTCATGATCTTTAATTTTAATTTTAATACTAGGTTCCCGCCCCTCTTAAAGTTTTATAGGGATAGAAACTTTCAACTCAAGTTTTTCTTCATACGATTGCATCAAAGCATCAACGATATGTTTGGTAAAGGCTTTATTTTGACTATAAGCATGTGGAGAATTTAGCACGGATTGCAACAAGGAAATACAATCTATCAAAGAGCAATTATCATAATTAAATTCTTTGAAATCCAAAATAGTTGGTTCATTGTTATTTAAAGTTTTGATCTCTTCAATCCCACTTTTACCAATTTTTGCATCAAGATCTAAAAACTCTGAATTGTTGGAACGCCTTCTAGGTAAAGGTGGATCATATTCAGTCCCATCATTATCAAGATTCGTATTCAAAAACAAATATTTAATAGGAGACACATCAATAACTTTTAGATCTTCATCTTTATTTTTAAAAAAAATCCGGCTTAGCGGCCATCTTATTAACTAAGGTGGCCTGCTTATCCGAAACTTCAACTATTAACTTCTCAAGATGAGCAATCTGAGATTTCAAACCATCAAATTCTTTAGGCATATCATCGAGCTCTTTATTCATATAACCCATAAAGCTTTTTTGTTCCTTAAGCTCAATTCTAAAGAAATTATTATGCTCAAATTGTAAGACCATAAAACTCCTGACGTTGCTTTTGATCTCTTCTAACCTTTTAAGGTGAAGATCGCCAAATCTAGGTAGAGCCATCGTGATAGGCAAGCGATCAACACACGAGAAAACAAGAAACGGACAAAAAGAGGCAAATTGGGAAAGAGAAGGAGTGAATAAAATGGCAAGGGTGAAGTGGGGGAGAGGAAAACGAGAGGCAAATGGCAAATAATGTAATGTGGGAGATAAGGGTTTGTGATGGGTACTTGGTATGTTGACTTTTGCGTAGACTCCCCAGCAACGGCACCAGAAATCCTTCTTGCTACCTCTTGAGCACTGCGTTGGTTTTCCCTTGAAGAGTAAAGGGTGATGCAGCAAAGTAGCGTAAGTATTTCCCCTCAGTTTTTGAGAACCAAGGTATCAATCCAGTAGGAGGCCACGCACGAGTCCCTTGCACCTACACAAACAAATAAAATCCTCGCAACCAACATAATAAAGGGGTTGTCAAGCCCTTCACGGTCAATTACGAAAGTGAGATCTGATAGATATGATAAGATAATATTTTTGGTATTTTTATGACAAAGATGCAAAGTAAATAAAGCTAAATAAAAACGAAACCAGAAATAGCTTGTTAACGGGAGATTAATATGATTGAAAATAGACCCGGGGGCCATAGGTTTCACTAGTGGCTTCTCTCGAGAGCATAAGTATTACGGTGGGTAAACAAATTACTGTTGAGCAATTGACAGAATTGAGCATAGTTATGAGAATATCTAGGTATGATCATGTATATAGGCATCACGTCCGAGACAAGTAGACCGACTCCTGCCTGCATCTACTACTATTACTCCACACATCGACCGCTATCCAGCATGCATCTAGAGTATTAAGTTCAAAGGAATAGAGTAATGCTTTAAGTAAGATGACATGATGTAGAGGGATAAACTCATGCAATATGATATAAACCCCATCTTGTTATCCTCGATGGCAACAATACAATACGTGCCTTGTTGCCGCTACTATCACTTGGAAAGGCCGCAAGATTGAACACAAAGCTAAGCACTTCTCCCATTGCAAGAAAGATCAATCTAGTAGGCCAAACCAAACTGATAATTCGAAGAGACTTGCAAAGATAACCAATCATACATAAAAGAATTCGGAGAAGATTCAAATATTGTTCATAGATAAACTTGATCATAAACCCACAATTCATCGGTCTCAACAAACACACCGCAAAAGAAGATTACATCGAATAGATCTCCACGAGAATCGTGGAGAACTTTGTATTGATATCCAAAGAGAGAGAAGAAGCCATCTAGCTAATAACTATGGACCCGAAGGTCTGAGGTAAACTACTCACACATCATCGGAGAGGCTATGGTGTTGATGTAGAAGCCCTCCATGATAGATGCCCCCTCCGGCGGAGCTCCGGAAAAGGCCCCAATATGGGATCTCATGGGTACAGAAGGTTGCGGCGGTGGAATTAGGTTTTTGGCTCTGTATCTAGTAGTTTGGGGGTACGTAGGTATATATAGGAGGAAGAAGTAGGTCGGTGGAGCAACATGGGCCCCACGAGGGTGGAGGGCGCGCCTGGGGGGGTAGGCGCGTCCCCCTACCTCGTGCCTTCCTGGTAGCTTTCTTGACGTAGGGTCCAAGTCCTCTGGATCATGTTCATTCCGAAAATCACGTTCCCGAAGGTTTCATTCTGTTTGTACTCTGTTTGATATTCTTTTTCTGCGGAACTCTGAAATAGGCAAAAAACAACAATTCTGGGCTAGGCCTCCGGTTAATAGGTTAGTCCCAAAAATAATATAAAAGTGTATAACAAAGCCCATTAATCATCCAAAACAGAATATAATATAGCATGAAGCAATCAAAAATTATAGATACGTTGGAGACATATCAATGCATAAGATATTCAGAAGCATGATGTCCAAATTAAGCAGATGGCATTACGATAGAGTAGAATGACAGTACTTGAATTTGAAAACATGTTATCATGAATGGAATAGGTACTGAAAAACAGGAAGGCATGCCATATTTACATGCATGATCAGCATGCTAAGCACATGGCATTGCAACAGAGTAGATACACTCCAGGACATTATATGCATGTTGTACCCATATCACGGGCCAAGTTAGAGCAAGGACCTTGTGGGGTGAAGAGGATTCAACATCTTTCTGCAAGTCTTCTGAAGAACTGCCTTTACATGTTCCATCATATTGGGTATCACTGACATCAAGTTTATTGGCCTTTACATTGCTCCGTGAGGTTCTTGTGGATATATCAGTGTGTGCAATTATATCTGACATGCATGGAAGACAACTAGTAGTTAGATTTATGTAATGAGTGCCTGTAGGAGACGACATAAATAGTAGGACCGGGGTTAACTAGCAGCAACAGGTCTCAAAAACTAAAGGGAGAACACAGATGAAAGCTACAGAATATGTATCGTTTGTACTCGAGATTATATAGATGGCACACACAAGTATTAAAGAACAACATAAGTAATACTAGAAGTGGTATAATACTATAATCACCAGCCCGTGGGATAGCATTGGCTGATGGATGATAACTATGGAACATCGTTACCAAAAGAACAAGTATCTTAGCTGAACTATGGAACAACGTTGACTCTTGAACAAGGCCCGTAAGAGATTAGCATGAATATATAGTGAAATGTGATAATCTATTTTCCATGCTTAGATGAATAACAAAGCCATAAATGTTGCACACAAGTAAGATGAGGGTACAACCTATCTGGCCGCCATCCATAGGAGTGAGCATCATGTGCTGACTTGTCGATGGCCCTGCAGTTGTTCTAGCCGTCCATGTCGGGCACACACATTCGATGCAGGGAACTGGTGAGTGGGGACTATAGCTCCCTTCTGGTGTATGCTTCCCTTGTTGGAGCCACTCCGGCACCATGAAAAACAGCGGGGGTGAATCGGCTCTGGTATGGTTCACGCGGCCGTCGTCGAGGTAGCTCCAACAGCACAGAGTAAGAGGCACACGACCCAGTGCATGACGACAAATGGACATCGTCTCCAGCATTAGGGAGGAGGGCGGCTGTGAAATTGGTGCAGTGGGGCGCCATGGAGGAGGGGCTGAGGTTTCGCTGCTCGGGAGAAGGGAGCTTCCGGGGAGAAGGTGATTTGGCACCCACGAGGTATGAATGGGGGGAGGAATTGGGAGGGGAGTGGAACCATGTTTTATGGCGCATTTGTCTGAAATGTGAGGGGGAGTTATAGTTCTACCCCTGCCTTTAGGCTTCTCAGATTGGGTCCATGTACTGAGGGTCAGGGATAGTAGAGTAACTTTGCTTCTCCCCAAATAGTGGGTGGGAGCGATTTTGGGCGAGGAGGGTGTGTTTTGAAATATAGTGGGCGCGAGCGATTTCGGGCGAGGAGAGCGTGTTTTGAAATAGTGGGCGCGAGCTATTTCGGGCGAGGAGAGCGTGTTTTGCCGACCATGGTTTATGAATTATTCGGCATATGTCATTTCGGCCGAGGAGAAGGTGCACTTGGATGAAGTTATGAACCTACCCTCGATGCACAACGGGCCAATTAATGCGTCTCCCACATAGGACGGTAATTTTGCGTCTCCCATTTATTTGCTCGGGCGAATTCCACCGAGCAGAGGATGTTTAATGGTTCATTCAAAATTTGGGAGAACGAGCATCCAAATCTACCTTACCAAGTCGATTCGAATCAAATTTAGAAATTTTAGCTTGCCACTTCTTTTTTAGATGGAGAGATGATGCTCGGGAGTAATGTGTTTTTACATGCTCATTGCTAGCGATTTACTATATGACAAATAGTTGACCCACTCAAAAACGGGAATCAAACCCAAAATGAAATATCTTGATTCAATGAAATAGCTCGTTCACCAGGTCAAAATAGTGAACTAAATCCAAAATTGAACACCTCAATCGAATAGCATGTTGTACAATATTATAGTACTCCATGAACATGTTGAAAGTCAAATTAATGAACTTGTTTGATATACGCATATATACATTCATGTGTGGATTGCAGACAACATCTTCTCCAATTTAAATATTGGAATGCAAGTTTATATCGAAACATGGTTTATATCAGTCTTTGATGCATAAAAGACGACATGCCCCTCTCCCGGACTCCTGCTCTCTCTCTCTCGCCGACAATCTTCAATTCTATCGCAGGCATCCAACACACAAACCTTGTTGGTCCTCTCTCTTTCTCTCCATATCTCTCTCTCTTTGTGTGTGTGCGTGGGGGGGTCTTTCTAGTTCGCATGCATATATACTCCATCTATAGGTCTCTCTCGCACACTATGTATGATTCTCTAGTCCAAGCTAGATATCTTGGGTGCACTCATCATATGCACACAAATTCCTTGGATCGTTGCCCGTAACTCTCTCACGCACCACTCTGTCATCTCGGAGCTCTTCCCCCCCTCTTTCAAACTCTCCATCTACCTGGGTCACACATACACATGCATATCTCACTCGCACTTGATAGGCCCATCTAAAACTCTATCTCTCTCCCTCGTTCTCTCTCCATCTCACACGCACACACACACACACAATCTCATGCCTAGCTAGCCAAGTATGATGGTCTCTCACTCAATTGTAGGGACACGCAGTCCCCCCTATATGTATATGACTAGCTAATCTTAGTCTCCATCACAAACATGTGCATGGTCTATCTTGATTTCTCTCGGGGCATCTTTCTATCATGCACGCACCTCCCTCGATCTCCCACCCATATAGTCCCCTCACAATCTCGAGGGGGTCTCTCTATCACAAACACACCTTCTCGCCCTCCCCATGCGTCCATGTTCTCCATGTGTCCCTCTCGACCTTTGTTCCTTGTTGGCCAGACCTCTATTGGACATGTGCTATAGGGTTGTCTCTCTCCATTGCAAACAATCACACACTAGCTATCTTCGTGTATCTCCTCGCCTCGCTTTTCTATCTCAGAGATGCATGCATGATATGTTCGCCTAAGAAACGAAAAAACACACTCTCTCTCTAATTTATCGTTTGTTGTCACTTTCTCTTTCACACACATACTCTTTTTGCACACTTAATCATTCTCCTTCACACGCACTTGATCCCTCTCGACTTAGGCACTCTCCTCAGTCCATAGCATATTGATTTATTGAAAAGTCAAACATCACAAAGTTTGACCATGTACATGGAGAAAAACAATTACATCTGGAATGGCAAACATAACCATTAGATTCACCATGAGATGTAGTTTTGTATGATGTATCTTTGGTATTGAAGATATAAATAACACTTGTGTAAACCTGATCAAAGTTTCCAAAGTTTGAGTTCTAAAAAAATTACATGCACTGCATTATCGAGCGGATGGAATATCTCTTTCCCCTTCTCAGCTATCTGAAACACCACTCAACCTCATCGGGGCTCCTCAATCTCTCTCAAACTTTATATCTCCCTAGTTCACACATACACATGTCTCGCTCGTGCTATACATATAGACCCATCCAACACTGTCCGCCGTTGTTCTCTCTCTATGTGACACGCACCCCCCTAATAAGTACCATAATCCCTCACTCCATCATAGGTGCAAGCACTCCCCCCTAAGTATGATTATCTCTCACTAGCCATCAGGAACACACGTATTGTCTTCTTCCATCCATAGGTCTATCTCGATATCTCTCGGGGTATCTTCTATCGCGCACATACCTTGTCACTCGATCTCCCACCCTTGTAGTCCCATCATGATCTCCAGGGGATCTCTCTATGACAAACATACACTCTCCTCCCCATGCACTACAAAAAAAGACACATCTGTGACATTTTGGGCCGAACGAAAAAAAATTCTGTCATACCTATGACACTTCTATGACGATAATTGTGACAAAACCTGGTATCATCATAGATGTGGTGGGGTACTACTTCTATGACAAAAAATCATGACAAAAAATGGGCTTTTTGTCCTGGGCGGTCCGAAGACGCAGCTGCATGACATTCTTTGGGCCGTCCATGATGGAATAAACCGTGGTAGAAGCGAGGGCGAGGAAAATATCGGGGTGTTCCCGGTTACGGTGGGTGGTCGGGGCCAAGTGATGCACGTTTCTCTCGTACACGCACGCGCGTGGGTGCGAGGCGTTGGGCTCTAACTGAACCCGAGCAAGGCGTTGGGCTCTAACTGAACCCGAGCGATTGCACTACAGGCTACGCGGTACTGAACCCGAGCGATCGATCAATGTCTGTTAACTGAACCCGATCGAGCGATTCCTTCACTATCGCTGCTAACTGAAGCCGATCGATGCTGCCTCTGGATGAACAATGAGCGTTGCTGGGGGGGTTGGATGAACAGTTCCAGGTGGGGGTGGATGTACATGACCTCGTGGTGTTGCCTCTGGATGAACGGGTCCCCGATCGATCTAGCCGGTTGGGGCTGGATGAACAGGACCCCGTGGAGGCCAGGATGAACAGGACCACCCCGTGGAGGGCAGGATGAACAGTAGACGATGGAGGGCAGGATGAACAGTAGCCCGTGGAGGGGTGGTTGAATAGGAGCCCATGGAGAGGGCTGGTTGAATAGTAGCTGGTGGAGTAGCATGCGGTGGAGGCTGGATGAACAGGAGCCCGTGGATGAACAGTTGAAGGTGGAGGCTGGAGGAGGTCGATGGTGGATGAATAGTAGCCCGTGGAGGCTGGAGGGGGTCGACGGTGGAGATGAACAGGACCTCCGTTTCGACCGTAGCGCTCCAACACAAGTTTGTTTGCTTCGTTTTGCGGTATGCCACACCCCTCGCGATCAACAGGACCCCCGACCGTAGGAGGTCCGTTTCCTCCGTTTTGTGGTACGCCAGACCCCTCCCGATGAATAGGATCCCGTTTCGAACGTGGCCGATCGAACACAAGGCTGTTTTCTCCGTTCTGCGGTACGCCAGGTCTCGTTTCCATCGGCTGTTCCGTCCAAGCCCTCCCGATGAACAAGACGATGCATTCCGTTCTGACCCAGCTGGTTGGCTCCCCATGAACACGATGATGACCCTGTTTCTCCGTTCCGACCTAGCCATGTACACGAGCCCTGGCCGTACGTACGCGCGAGTAGGCGTTCGAGACCCCGCCCGTATGTACGTATGTGGCCGTATTTACTTTCTTGCACCCTGGCCGCTGTACGTACGTGTACATGCTACGTGCACGCCTCCGCTATGACACGTGCGTGCCTCTACATCGACCAGTATGTACGTACACATTCGCGACCATAATGACAACACTAAGTACACTTCGACCAGGTGGGTCCCGATTGTCAGGCACTTCCTTGCGTGCGAAGATGTAGCTAGTGGGTCCTAGCAGTCAGGGGGCGAATCTTTTTTTTTGCCCGGACGCACTTCCTTGCATGCGAAGATGTAGCTGGTGGGTCCCAGCATTCAGGGGGAAATGTTTTTTCGTCAAATACGGTGGCCCGTCCGGTGGGTCCCCGCTGTCAGGTGGAGGAATAATTATTTTGCGTGTAATAAGGAGGCATTTCCTTGTTGTGGCCGTGGACCCAGCTTTCAACCTCTCCATGTACAGTCCACGTCTGATGGAAGCCGTTCCTTGACCATGTTGACCACGCCACGCCGAGAGCACCAGGGCGGTGGACGACCGCGAGGCCTAGGAAGGGAATGACGCGGAGCCGGGGAAGACACGGCAGTGGATGCCCATGCGTAGAGGAGTATGAGGGTTCACTGGTTCGCTGCGCTGTGAGGCTGCCGTCGCCACAGAATAACAGGGGGTGTGGGTGAGTAGAGGGATGGCCTGGCCAGCTTTGGGAATAGTAGGGGGCGGTGAGGCCTCCGCGATAGCATAGCCGGCCACGGGAGGCAGGAGCATGCGGCACGACCGGCGCTACTTTGGGCGGCTGGAGCAATAAGACCAGAGGTTGAAGAAGCACTACGGCCGTTGGATGGACATCGTACGGTCACTGGAGCTAGAATCGTTCATATTAACTAAGTTGAGAAAGCACTCCGTCCCCGTCAACTTAGTAGGCCCACAAGTCAGCCTCCCACCAAGGTGGGTCCCAACCAGCAGGGAGAGTATTCATTTTTTTGTGCGTAATAAGGAGGCACTTCCAGTGGGTCCGAGCTGACAGCGGGGGGAACGTTTTTTCGCGCAAGACGGTGGCCCATCCGGTGGGTCCCAGTAGTCAGGGGGAAATGTTTTTTCGCGAAATATGGTGGCCCGTCTGGTGGGTCCCTGCTATCAGGTGGAGGAATCATTATTTTCCGCGTAATAAGGAGGCATTTCCTTGCTGCCGTCGTGGACCCAGCTGTCAGCCTCAACACGTACAGTCCACGTCTGATGGAAGCCGTTCCTTGACCACGTTGACCACGCCGCACCGAGGGCACCAGGGTGGTGGACGACGGCGAGGCCTAGGAAGGGGACGACGCGGAGCCGGGAAGACGCGGTAGTGGAAGCCCGCGCAGAGAGGAGTACGAGGGTTCAGTGGTTCGGCTGCGGTGTAAGGCTGCCGTCGTCGCAGAATAACAGGGGATGTGGGTGAGTAGAGGGATGGCCTAGCCAGCGGTGGGAGTAGTAGGGGGCGGTGAAGCCTCCGCGCAATCACAGCCGGCCACGGGAGGCAGGAGCACGTGGCACGACCGGCGCTGCTTTGGGCGGCTGGAGCAAGAAGACCAGAGGTTCAAGAAGCACTACGGCCGTTGGATAGACATCATACGATCACTGCAGCTAGAATCGTTTATATTGACTAAGTTGACAAAGCCTTGGTACGTGTCAACTTAGTAGGCCCACAGGCCAGCCTCCGAAACATTGTGCTCCAGATGTCAGGGGGAGGAATCATTTTTTGGGCGGCTGAAGCAAGAATATCCGAGATTGAAGAAGAAGCACGACATCCATTGGATGGACATCCAACGACCACAGCTGCCAGAACCGTGTGTTGTTGACAAAGCCTTGCATACGCGTCAACTTAGTTTTTTTAGGGGACGCGTCAACTTAGAAGACCCACAAGTGTGTGGCAGAGAACATATAGCCCATTTGCGATTTGTAAGAATGTACAACCATTTTTTTATTCTAATGGAATTTACTACAGCCCATTTACAGTTTGTTAAAAGTACAACCCATTTTCTAGCTAGGACAACGATTAATAATTTCAACCAACCGCTCAAAACAGAATTCAAAAAAATCCCACATTTTTATGGGATCCGAAATATTTTTATCCGAAATTTCTAGTCAAATTGAATATAATATCAAAATAAAGTTGTATTACGTTAAATTCCAATGAAATATTGCGCGCGCAACAAGTAATGAAACTAAAATTTTCAAATTCCGAAAATAATATATTTTTTAAACTAGTTACACGTTTGGTGCATTTTTTTATAGTTACTGCCCAGTTATTATAATTACATCCCATTTATTATTTCTTAAAGTCCATTTTCTTGTTAAGCCTAATGCATACCTCCTAGGAAAGTATATAGCCCAACGGGGCGGAGAATAACAAGTTGACCCGGATATTGTGTACAACTGTCGGCCTGGTTGCATTGCTGATGTTGAACAAAAGGCCTGTGTACTAAGTAGAACCTAACATGGCTACTCAGCCCACATTCAGCGACGCCGGAAAGGCCCAAATAAGGCTTCTGTACAACTTTTTGAAGTCACTGAGCTCAATTAATAACTTAAGAAAAAGTTAGATTACAGTGGAACCTAATTAAAAGCTGTCACGAGCAAAGAAATAATTCAATGGGTACCACTTGTGCGTGTGTGCATGTGTGTGTGAGAGAGAGAGAGAGAGACCCATCGGTCGATGCTCGTAAATACATCTTTCAGCCATATGCATTGCTGATGCTCAGTAAAAACTTATATAGTTAACACAATCATATAGAACATCATAGCACACTGAACTTGCATACAAAAATTTCATGCAGGCGGCACAATCAGGATGGAAGTAGTGGATCACTACGGGTAGGGCTATGTTGATACCAACGAACTCGTACATAACAGTTCATCGTATTTATCAATGACAGGGAAATATCTTGAATGCTGTGCAAAGAAAACAGACAGACAACACAATAAGTTCTGCTAGCACATTAAGTTGACGTACAACCCTTTCTAAAAAAGTTCAGGTACAAAATTAGAACATGTCACAATCAAATGTACTGGCACATCAGTGCTTCATACCCATAGCTTGGATTTAACTAGTATCTGACAAGATTCAGTTGTTACCTCAAATTAGAGCACATCCAGGCAGCCAGCCCCGCCTCTTCTCCCAAAGAAGTAGTGGCCTCCGCCGCGTGATGGAGTAGGCCCTATGCCATCCATCGTTCCGAGCAACACGGGGAAAGTCTGATGTTGACTCCTATAATGGATGTCGTTGACGGACCCTGTCACCAGCGGCGGCGGCAGGACTTCGATTAATGGATTGACCACTTCTTCGACATGCACGAACACTTGATACAGGTACATCCCTAACGTGGTCCGCGACGGCCTTGGTGGCGACGAATAGTACAACCCCGGTTCCTGCACCAGTATCTCAAGACCAATCACCTTCGGTATGGTGGACGGCTTCTTCATCCATGCCATAACCGTCAGAGCCCAGCTGTCTGGAGGAACAAACATACTTACGAGCTCACCTCCAAGGTCGTTGATAAGCTCATTCATGGACTCGCTGTTCCAAGCACATCAAGGCATGCTGTGGAAGGTAAGCTTTGTTAAAAACTCAAGCTCAGAGGGCACCGAGCCCCATCCTGGGTGCCACCGATCAAAGCTCACCAGCGCACCATCGCAGAACAAACACCGGGAAGATTCGAACACATGATTGCAGTCGAAAGTTGTCCGGAACCTGATGAAGAAATCAGCCGGTGGCGGACAGACTTCGACGAGCAAGTCACTTGTTTGGATGTCGTGCGCAATGCCAACAACTTTGACAAGGTCGTCCGGCGAGACGGGAGGCCGGTCGGCGTTGATGGTTACCATCAGCACTTTGCCGGCAAACTGGTCGTCAAGCGCCGCCATGCCACTGTTGAGCGACAGCACACAGCGACCGTAGGCAGGACGGACCTCAGGATCTCTGGCTCGGAGATCCGCATTAACCAGTGACATGATAGTGAGCTTGAGTACAGGGAGTACAGGAGCGGGATTTGGGGGAACTGGAGTAGGAATCAGGATTCCAGAGGTGGGGGAGGGGCAGGAGATTGGGGATGAAAAGGTAGCTTGAATTTCGAACACGTGCCAATATGCTCTCGGCGCGCAAGCGCACGAAAACACCGGTGGCGCCCACATGTCGGCCTAAGAGTCCTTATTCTTTCTTTTTTGGAGAGCCTGACCTTTTTTAGGATCTTTTGAGAGCCCGGCCTGAGAGTCATAATTGACCTGTTTGGCATTGCGTTACTACTCGGCCCACATTCAATGACACCTCACTGGCCCAAACAAGTGTACATCATCGAAAAGACACTGAGCTCAAATTATATAACTTGAAAAAGGGAGATACACTCTGAACACTGGAGAATGGTGATGCCCTCATTTATCCCACCAGTAGTTCGAGACAATAAACAGTTTGAAACAACGATATATACAACATTCAAACACTGACTAGTGACTACTACTGACATAAACAGCAAGACATGATAGTTGCATACTGGAGTGAGCTCTTTTGCGCTTAGTGTAGGTGCTTAGGAAAATGCTAGGTGCATACGATGTGGAGATGCATTGGAATGGAGGGGCGCCTTTATATGAGGGCAAACTGCGTTGCATTCACATTGTGCAGCCTCTTTTCCCGGTCCTCCTCCCATTACTTCCCTCATGCATTAATTGAAGGAGGATGCATTGGCCGTTCAACATTTCGGGAACCTCTACTCCCTCGCTTGTCTGCATTAAAGCCGTATCAGGAACTGCGCCGCCCACTGTCAAATCGAATAGTACTACGCCGCCCGCTGCACGCCTGGCTGAACACGCCTCCTCGCCTCCATCAAACCCCTCCGTTAAACCCGCATGCAAACCGAGAAACCTACTCCGTCCACACGTCCGTTCATGAGCGGGCTGGAATTAAACACAACACCGGCCGAGCTCCTCCCGCCCGCCCTGAGTTTAAACGAGGCCAGATGCCGGCCAAGCTCCTACCGTCCGCCCTCTGTTTACACGAGGCCAGACAGACAGCGGGCAAGAATGGCACCCCTCCGCCGCTCCCCCATCTCCGCCTTCACCATTTTCTCCACTCTTTCGATGGCTTCCGAGGAGCCATTCTCTGGCATATTACCCGGCTGGGTGGCCTGCCGAGCCCTCCGGATACGTGCGAGGCCCCTCGGTGCTTCACCAACCTCGCTTGCCCCGACGGAGCCAGTTGCCGCCCCAAGCAGGCGCGTGGTTCAGCAACTCGCTGCTTGAGTTCAGCTAGATGAGGAGTGGCGAGTTGCTCCACGCCGGCACGGCGGTGAGCACACCGGTACGGGCGTCATCACTACCGCGTCGTACCGCGCCTCCCGTGTCTGTGGGCGCGCCTCCCGTGCCTGCGGCAGCGCCATGCAGGCAGAGACAGAAGCCGGGGTGCGTGGACAGCGATGAGTCGGTGGCCAGCTTCTCTGTGTCCGCCGCCATCATCGAGGAGAAGTAGAACATGGAAGGCCGCCACCACTTGGGTCCCATGAAGGCCACCGCCAAGTCAATGACTGCGCATTCAGGTGGTTTCTTTGCTTCTTCGTCTCTCTCGAGGACCTTCATCGACCCCGCAAAGTGTCTACCGGACATGAGGAAGACAAAGGGATCCACGGGCGGCCATTTAGATTATGTACTCCCTCTCCAGCTGGCGGGAATTTTTTGTTCTGAGAATGGATAAATTGTATGTATCTATAACTAAAATAAGTCTAGATACATCCATTTCTAGGACAAGTATTTACGTACGGAGGGAGTATTAATTATACCAAGATAGCCGGATTGGCACCGCTTAGTTCATGTAAATGTAATGAAATCCATCATATTTATATGAAGATCCGGCTTTTTTATACAAAATCCTTCATGCTTATATGAAATCAGTCTGTGTTTGCATGAATTTCATTTGGTTGGTTAGAGTTGTGAAAATGTATGTCGCTAGCGTTTGATGTCGTCCTCCGCGGAAGGAAACAGGAGGAAATTTCCCGGCTACCGTTGGAGATGCTCTTATGCTGGAAATAATAGAGTGACATCCAATCCATTTGAGTTAATTGCGTGTATGATTGTCCCTCTATGAAAAGTTAATTGCATGTATAGTGTACACGTGACTTGCAGGGTGGCTATAGCTTTGTACAGAAAGTTAAAAGGAAACAAGTACATCCTTAATCTTGTATTCTAAGTACTCTGCGGGTTCCACTGTCAGTACAATAGCGAAAGAAGTATATATTAAATAAGTAATATATAATATAAAAATCTAAAGTTGAAGACAGAATTTGAACTCATGTCATCGCATTGCCAGCATCCGGCGCTAACCAGTCCAGCACATTTTTGTTGTAGACCATGCTGCTAATATATCTCCATGTCTACTCTTATACTCCATTTGTTCCTAAATATTTGTATTTTTCAGATTTCAAATGGACTACCACATATGGATGTGTATGTAGACATATTTTAGAGTGTAGATTCACTCATTTTGCACCATATGTAGTCACTTGTTGAAATCTCTAAAAATACAAATATTTAGGAACAGAGGGAGTGGAAAACAGGGTTGGTGATGATGGTGTGCGTGCCATCCTGCAATATAGGCCATCGAATTTATATCTAACGGATAGGAAGAAAACTATGGCAATTTTGCAAAAATATACCCACACCCCTCTCCACGTTCGCAAATACGGCCCTCCCTCGTTCATCCTTTTCTCTCACAAGATAAACTACTCATACAAATGCATGTTGATGTTCCGTGCAATGCACGGACATCTAGCTAGTTTCTTTTAAAATAGTTACTGCGATAATTGGGTTGAAGTGATATATTTTATGTCTGCCCCGAATGATTTCAGATTCACTAGTAGTAACAAAGAAAAGGTTGCCTTGTTAATTAACAAAAAACAGGGTGAAAACTATCACATGAGGGCGGTAAAAACAAGGCACACTGGGTTCAGCGTCATCGTCACTATAGCTGTGCGTGCGCGAGAAGTCTACATATTGAGGGGGCTACTGAGCGAGGCATAGAGACACAATGTTCGAGAGGGAAACCAATTGACAGATTACGATCAGATTGAGTTGTCACCCTTCTGCTGTCATTGTTGGGGTGGGGGGGGGGGAGGGAGAGAAAGACGTATCGAGAGTGTGCGCGGTAGGCACAGAGGCACAACTAGCGAGTGTGTGTGTATGTGTGTGTGTGTGTTTGAAAGAGACGTAGATAGATTACTATCAAGATCGAGGTGCCGCCCTACTCCTTCGGTGTCGGGTAGTGTGTGTGCGTGTGTGTATGTGTGTTTGAGTGAGAAGCCAGTCAATAGATTAGTATCAAGATCGAGGTGTCACCCTACTCCTTCGGTGTTGGGAAGTGTTTGTGTGTGGTTGTATGGGTGTGAGTGTGTGTGTCAGGGGGGTGGCGGGGGGCAGTGACACTTACATATCCCTGCTCTTATAAAAACAGAGTTGGCGATGATGGTGTTCCTGCCATCCTGCAATATAGGCCATCTAATTTATACCCAACGGATAGGAAGGAAACTGTGGCAATTTTGCAAAGAGATACCCACACCCCTCTCCGCATTTGCAAATAAGGCATTCCCTCGTTCATCCTTTTCTCCCACAAGATAAACTACTCATACAAATGCATCTTGATGTTCAGTGCAACGCATGGGCATCTTGCTAGTAGGGAGAAGGAGTTTGTGTGACACATATCTAGATATATCTAGGGATAGGTAGATAGCATTTGTGCGAGGCATACTTAAAGCATCACGAAGATAAACAAAATTGTGTGCATGCAAGTGCCGGAAAAAATGAAGCGAGAAACAATGTGTGGGAGAGAGAGAGAGAGAGAGAGCGAAATCTCAAAATAAAAGGTGCTCTGTTGGAATCCGATTGTATGTATTCATATGGTTCCAGAACTCGAGTTAACGTTAGGCATATGTGTGAGAGACATTATTATACTTTGAGACATTAGTGGCTGTGGGTGAGCGGAATTAAAGGGGTGGGTGTGTTCGTCAGAGAGAGCGTGTGTGTTTCTGTGTGAAAGACTTGTAGGACGGGGTAGAAAGACGAATTATAACCTTGACGGAGGGAGAGAAATACATGAAGTGCGCGTGTGTGATTCCGATGACCACAGGGAAATGAGATATATATGCGTGTGAGAGAGATTGCACAATTCATTCACGTATCACTATCTAGCGATCGTGGACATGCATCGCTTGAACATAAATCAATATCTACTTCGTATCGTGGCCAAAGGTACAATATCGATTCAACACTATAAAGATTGGACACTCACATATCACATTTTTTCTATTTAAATAAACCTTTTCAGTTGTGCATGCCAAAGTTACAGTGATGTTTCTTCAAACAACCAATGTAGCTATCATGTACATGCACCATTGTTACTCTTGCATTCAAAATCATTAGTCTTGGATGATTTAAGGTTCTATTATGAAGTAATATATGTAATATTCATATATGAATTCAATGGGTACGCAATTTATGAAATGGAGGCTATGTAATCATATGAGGTAACACTTTTAAGTAGCGGACTACAATATCAATTTCTTTTTGTGCGCCTCTACACTAACACATCAATGCATTATGTTTAAAGTAAATAACCAATTGCACTAAATTATCTATTTACATGAGAAATACATAGGTTGAGCGTTTGATCCCTTTTTTGTGAACGTGCCACTACACCCGTACGATTAGCCGCGCCCGTGTCAACGTCCAAGTTATCGGCGCATCATCCGGAGTTATTGTCTTTTTCTTGGGTGGACACACCAGTTATTAACTGCTGATGCGTGCCCTGTGTACACAGTCTCGCATGATCTTCTTGCTAGCACGGTCCAAAATTAGTTGAAACTGGATACGAATGATCCCGCAGGCGGAAAAATCTCCTGCTTCCTTCTAAAATTTCTGCCACCTTAGTCTTTAGCATGCGAAATTCCCCTTTTGTCCTTGGTGCACGGATACCAACAGTTACAATACCGCCCTCATCTACATAATAGGTCGGGGCTGCTTTGGTAACTTCCGGTTCCCCCCACTACACGACACCCCCATTTCCTCTCCCCCACCCACAAAAAACGACTAACTCCACAGCACCAGAGCATCTCACATCACACTGTCCGTACTTCATCGGCCTTTCTCCCCTCCCCTCTCGAAGCCCTAGTCTGCTCATCCACCGGCGTACCAGAGCCCATTCATTGCCAGCTGCGTCCACCTCGCCGTATCTGCTTCTGCAGCCGCATCTACCCCTCCCACCACCCCTAGAAACAAGTAGACTGCTCATCCACCACTGTACCACAACCCATTCAGTGCCGGCCTTGTCCATGGCGCCGGATCTGCTTCGCCGGTACTCTCATCAACCGCAGCGCATGGGTAGCGGCTCATTCGTAATCCCCACCGGAGACGCTTCGTCCACACCCCCTCGGAGCCGCCCCACCGACGCCCCTGTCGACGGCCTCCGATCCTCTTCACCGACATCTTCCACCCTACCGGAGCCGCTTCACCGACAACATCGTCAGCCCCATCAGAGTAGCTTCTCCTATACCATTTTCAACCCTACCGGGGCCGCTTTGCCAACTCACACGTCCACGGCCTCAAATCCGCTTCCTCGCACCCTCATCCAACCTACCGGAGCAGCTTCTGACGCCCCGTCCATGGCCGCAGATCCGCATCGTCGACATCATCCTTAACCCAACCACCGGAGCAGCTTCACCTACGCCCTCGTCCACGTCCACAGATCCGCTTCGCCCACACCATAGTCCACCCTACCGGAGCCTCTCCCCAAACACCCTACTCGACGATTCTAGATCTCCTTACCGGACCCCGACAGCCAGCGCAGTGTCATCACCCTTGACATTTCTAACCTGATTCCCATCGTCTAGCAAGATGCCAAGCACCCGCCACAGCCTAGGTACTTGTCACCTTTAATCCCGTCCAGCATCACCTGCCCGATGTACTTCAAATATACTAACAGGTCGCTGTTACCTGTTATGCAGCTGGCAAAAACTACAAGGACGATGTTTCTTCTGGATCTATCTGCTTGGCCAACCAAGATCCTGGACCGAGGCATTGCTATGATCTTGTAAGTGTCTCTCTCTCTCTCTCTCTTGTATTGTTCTGTTCCTGCCAGCGTACTTTGCTAGGATTTTCGAGCAGTAATCCCTTTCTGCAGACAATGATTTCTACTACTGGCTACTAAATTAGATATGTAGATGTCACACATGATACTACCTTGTACCTCCGTTCCTAAATATAAGCCTTTCTAGAGATTCCACTGTAGGCTACATACGGATCAAAATGAGTGAATCTACACTCGAAAATGCATCTATATACATCTGTATGTGGTCCATACTGGAATCTCTACATAGACATATATTTAGTAACAGAGGCAGTACATTACACAAAATCGTAGGTGGCATGTAGGAATTCCAGTACACTACATTAGGCTCCCTTAGAGTGCCTGCTAGTCCAGCACACAGAGTCATGGCTAGTTTATGCTACGCACACAATCATTAATTGGTGGTTTAAATATGCGCAAGGGATATGCAATGTATTATCATGTAGAGATGTCTGAAATTAGCCGTGCCAACTTGCAGATTGGGTTACACAATGAAAAAGTACAAGATGTATGTGGCAATTTCATGGAACATCGCAAAAAAAGGAGAGCCAGCGGTGAGCCTATACAGTGTGCTATGGTACGTCACTCCTCCATTGCAATCATCGTGACATGTTATTTGTATGTCAGTTCTATTGGCCAAGTTTCTTAGGGACAGTTATTACGAGTTATCCTAAGAAAATAAGCACCTGTGAATATAAGCTCCATGTAATAAGCCAACCAGTTCTTTTCATTGCGTTTTCAGCTTATCTTTGGTATGATAAGTGAAAAGTCTAGATTGCATTATATTTTTTCATTCTACTGCCCATATGAAAATTAATTTGACTTGCAAACATCACAAATTGAACCCAGTGTAGTAATTAATATGATAGGAAAACAGACCATCACTATTTGCTCAAAATGCAAATACA
This sequence comes from Triticum aestivum, assembly GCF_018294505.1. Lineage (NCBI taxonomy): Eukaryota > Viridiplantae > Streptophyta > Magnoliopsida > Poales > Poaceae > Triticum > Triticum aestivum. The sequence continues at coordinate 181,018,597 of NC_057800.1, forward strand.
AAGATACCATCTACTTGGCACAATCTACTTTGGTCAATGTTTTCCATAGAGATCCCATTGACTGATTTAAACTAAAAACACACGACCCACATTTAAATGAAGAACAATTATTTATTGAAATTCGATGGTCCAAGTGGCTGGTTATTATCATATAGAAGCACCACCTAAAAGCATCATATAGCAGCAGCAGCTCATAGCAACTCATCATACAGCAGCAGCAGCAGTGTGCAATTCATCATATACCAGTAGCAGCTCATAGCAATTCATCATATAGCAGCAGCAGGAGCAACTCATAGTAATTCATCATATAGCAGCAGCAGGAGCAGCTCATAGCAATTCATCATATAGCAGCAGCAGGAGCAGCTCATAGCAATTCATCATATAGCAGCAGTAGGAGCAGCTCATAGCAATTCATCATATAGCATCAGCAGGAGCGGCTCATAGCAATTCACCATACAACAGCAGCAGGATCAGCTCATAGAAATTCATCATATAGCATCAGTAGGAGCGGCTCATAGCAATTCACCATACAGCAGCAGCAGGAGCGGCTTATAGCAACTCATCATATAGCAGCAGTAGCTCATATCAATTCATCATATAGCAGCAGCAGCTCATAGCAATTCATCATATAGCAGCAGCAAGAGCAGCTCATAGCAATGCATCATATAGCAGTAGCAAAAGCAGCTCATAGAAATTCATCGTATAGTGGATCAGAATGAAAATTTGACAAAAAATCAGAGGAGATCCTCACCTTGTTGGATGAGCCCATCCTTCAACAGCACGTCAAAGCCATGACCTGGGAGGTGGGGATGGGGAATAAGGTGCCTTCTGCCGCAGTGTGGCATCAGCCGTAGTTGTGCAGCGCCTGCCGGAGTAGTGCGTTGGACGAACCACAGTGGAGCAGCTGCTGGAGACCATGAGAATGAGGGGCGGCACCAGAGGAAGGAGCAGCCAGGGAGATTTGCCCCTACCCACCGGCCATGTAGCCTAGCTGGACAGAGCATCATCGAGGACCAGGCCAGATGGGACTTGTGGCGACGGCTTGCTGGAGGAACCCTAGTGCTACAGGCAGGGGATCGAGGTAAAGGGAAACGGGAGAGGAGATGCAAGCGGGCTGGGCAATGAATGCTTGCGTGTTTGTTTTTACTTGAGGGTGAGGTGTGACGTGGGCGTCACCAGTTGCATTTTGAGTGTAATATAGGCAGACAACAGAGTCATTTCACTATTCCCCTTCCCTTCAATTTTTAGTGAGGTTCTACCCGAAACACCCCCCTCCAAAGCGAAATTAGTTAAGCCCAAGCCCATAACTCAAAAATGACTTCTTTACATCTTTTATGGCTTATTTTGACAATAAGCCCTGAAAAGGCGGAATAGAACTGGCCCTTAACCTGCAATTCAATTGTGCGTGCAATGATGAATCACTCCTGCCTGCTATAGTGTACATTTAGGCATCATCATACATGGCATAACCTAATACATGTGCATTCCATTGTAGAATCTGGAATATGCAATGTTTATGTTAGTTCATACGTTGCACATGATGTTTAAATGCCCCTTAAATCTGGTCAGTCAAGTGATGGTCTTTAAGCCTCCTTCTTTGCTTCTTTTCTTGATATGTAAGATTTGCTCACACATCTGTTCAATTGCTTGTTTGCATCAGCCAGCCATACTAGGACTGTTTGCTTTGATTACTTGTTGTTCTTGACCTAACACTCTAACAGAGCTTGTCAACGATTTAAACACTAAGGGCTGCTGTAGTGGGGCCTTTTCTAACTCATAGGTGACATAAAGGTTTGGCTGTACACTAAAGTAGGCTCTCCAAGAGTACCTGGAGATCCAGTTCGAAGGTATGCCTAGTTTTTACATAGTGCAGACATAGTAAATGCTCATTTCATTGTGTGCAAGTGCAAGAGATGCGGCATGTTTCATTATGTGGTGTTGTTTTGTTATAATCTCATCCTTTTGTGTTCACAGACTGGAAAGTATGCATATTTATCTTCCAAGGAGACGAGTAACTAGTTTGTGTCACCTTGCAGAGGGGGTGCAATGAAGATAAGATTGAGGATTTCCAAGTACAAGATGTTAGGAAGGAGCCTTGCAAGAGAAGTAGGAGCTGCGCTGAGCCTCTTCAACCTGTTAAGGTAAGTCACTGTATCCAACTCAACAGTTCAATTCCTTGTTTGTTTCAGGCATAGTTAATTTGCTCTTTTCAATTGCTTTATTTGTCCTCAGTTAATGAGATGCCCAAAGAATGATGCCTGATGTTGGGTACTTGTATAACTATTAGTTGACATAATTAAAGGCCTTACCATTTAATTACTCTGCCGAAGTGTGCCTGAAGCTTTGAAGTCTATTAACCAACTATTATTGAATGAGGCTCACAATCTAGTTTATACTAGGCTAATGATTGCATAGTTTTGCTTGCTGTAGTATGTTTGTATGAAATCCTCTGCTGTTCATTATGCTCCCTAAGACTTTAATTGAGCTACAGAATGGCCAACTGCTTGCTTACTTCTACGCAACGTGCTGTCTAAATTTGTAACTTGTCTGTGTTTTGGATTGGGCCCCAACATCATGCTCCTCTGGTGAGCTAAGAGAGATTTCTGTATGCAGGCTGCACAGACTACCTTTTTTATAATTTTTAAAATATCACCTGCTTATGCTTCATGACGTGTAACATTATTGTTAGTCCTGTTTTGCCATGTACAAAATAGTCTGTCTTGCTCGCTTCACTGTTGTAACTATATTTTTGCCCTAGTCATGTGTACTTACAGAAACATTTCAGGATGAAGTGACATCAACACAAAGATCTGCGAGCAGTGCGGCATGGCCGTTACCGAATGATTATGGATTGGAATTGGAATGTGCTGATGTTCTCGAGCATCAACTAGAGGTGGCAAGACAACGTGTACATGATTCTGAACGTACAATCAACAAGTTGAGACTGGACATGCAGGTATTAGATGCAGGAGTCAAAAAAATGAAACAAGACACTGAGGTAACAACGAAGGAATTGGAGATTTTGCAGACTGAAATTTGTGCTATCTAAATCCGGCCAATCCCATTTTCTGAAGAGATTATAGTTCAAATGGTAAGTTATGTTGATGCGCGTGTATGTAATTTGCCCAGTGTATGTAATTTGCTGTTTGTGTATGCTTTATTATCACTGGTGCCGAACCGTAATGCCCAGTGGGTATAATCGGCTGTAATTTCTTTATTGTATAGTGTAGGATTATTCTACGTTTCTATGCCTTAGTCTCTTTATTGTATAGTGTATGTTTTTTAGAGGTGATAGTATAGAGTAGGATAATTCTTTGAATATGCTATATCGCTCAAACAGGGGCCAACTCGCCCAAACATTGTAGTGACCATGGCCCTCCACAGGCCATACGTTCCATGGTCCATCTACGGGACGGACGATCCCTGGCCTTCTGTGGTCGTCGGATTCGTGGGCCTTCTATGGGTTGTCGGATCTATGGGCCTTCTATCGGTTGTCGGATCCATGGGCCTGGGGATCCATGGGCCTTCTATGGGCCGTCGGATCAATGGGCCTTCTACGGGCCGTCGGGTCAATGGGCCTTCTACGGGCCATCTCATCTATGGGCCTTGTACAGGCCGTATAGGGGGTCGTAAATGAGCTAAAGTGGAAGTCGTATGTTTTATGGGATGACCATAATGGGCCGTTAATCGGCCGTATTTGATGATGCTATGAAAATGGCCCAACAGATTAACGGGCCACAAATGGGCCGGCTGTATCCACGGGCTGAATTTGGCCCACAAGTAGAAAGGCTTGTAACGGTCCGTAAGTAAACGAATGCTGGAAATGAGCCCAATAATAAATGGGCCCTGAGAAGGCCGAAAGATAACATGGGCTCGAAACGGCCCAACGGTATAATGGACCGTTAATGGGTGTAAAGTGATACACTGTTCATTACGGGCCAGTTTTACCACGGGCCATTAATGGGCCGAGGGTTACTAAGGGCCTCATATGGGCCGAAAGACGTCATGGGCCATACATGGGCCGGAAGTTAAAACGGACTGGAATTATATTGGATAGCCCAGATGACGCTACTGGGCCTAATTCGGATAGGCCGTAAACAGGCCCTAGGTTAGCATGCTGTAAATGGGCTATATGCGAACAGGCCGTTAACAGGCTTGCCGTGGGCCGGCCCGCCACCTTTTGACCAAGTCAAATGGTCCGGCCTTTTCATAGGAATGGGCCTCTGTCGGGGCGTGCCAGGTGTTGACGTATCATAGGCACTTTGGGTCCAATGAGTGGATGACATCTGACCCAACGGCGAGCCGACACATGTTACCTCCAGCCAATGATGATTTTACACATGGAAAATCCCCATTGGTCGGGGCTGTTAACGGGTTATCGGATCCAAAACCGGACCTGATAGCTTAACGGTGTTCCGTTACGATGGATGCCACGTGTCGGTCACCCTTGACGAAAGCACTTCTATGACGTGTGATTTATCGTCATGGAAGTGGACACTTCCGTGATGACAATTTTGGTAATGTCATGGAACACTTCTACGACAGCACATGTATGACTATCTTGATTCTGTCATAAAATTGTCATGGATGTACATGCATGATAGAAAACGTGACCTACTGTGACAAACATGTATCATCACGGAAGTGTATCTTTTTTGTAGTGATGTCTGCATTTTCTCCGTACGTCTCTCTCGACCTCTCTCCCTTGTTTGTCAGACCCCTGTTGGCCACATGCTAGGGGTCTTGCTCTCTTGGTTGCAAACAACCACACACTATCTCCTCACCTTGCTTCCGTTGTCGAAGATGCATCTGTGATATGTTTGCATAAGACACACACGTTTTTTCTCGACTTTTATCGAGTGTTGTCCATGTCTCTTTCACACACACACACTTTTTCACTCACTCTTTCTGTTTCACTCTCTCTCTCTCTCTAGTTAGGGACTCTCTCATGTCCATAAGCATATGGATGTTTTGAAAAGTCAAACCTCAGAAAAGTTTGACCAGGTATATGTGGAGAAAAACATTTACATTTGGAAAGATCATTAGATTCATCACAACATGTACTTACTTCATACTATCATTTATCTTTGGTATTGTAGATATAAGTAATTTCTTTATAAACTTGGTCAAAGTTTCAAAAGTTTGACTTTAAAAAAAATGTTGGAACTACATTATCGAACGGAGGGAGTAGTTCTTTCTCTCTCTCTCTCTGCTATCTCTCACGGGCCTCCCCTCTCACACGAACACTCTATACCGACGGATTATACGCACACTGTGTCAGTGTATAGCTCCGTATATTGTTTAGTTGACCGGTCAACCAGTCCACATGCTACCTTGTCAGCTCATGTTCTGTATCTTCGTGTGCGGGCCCATGTGGCAGTGGGTGAAAATAAGTAAACTAGAGGCCCATCTGACACGCGGTGAAGTAAACAAAGTTGAAACCACTCGGGGTAGCACCCTGCATGCTAGTAAATTGAGGGCGCACTGAGGACACACTTCTTCCGCGTGGAGGACGCACTCGCGCACAATTCACCACTGTGCGGCGGCATGCACAGAAGGACGCACTCGCGCACACCCAGCACACAACACACATGTAACACCCACGATGCGGCTATATCTCCCACATGTCGGAGCACGACTTAGAGGCATAACCGCATAGTAGGCATATCGCAAGAGGGGTAATCTTTACACATCCCATGTACTGAATATGAAAGGGATAAAGAGTTGGCTTACAATCGCCACTTCACACAATACATAAATATAGCATTACATCATCCAGAATACAATCAAGGTCCGACTACGGAACCAAATAAAGAAAGACAACCCCAAATGCTAGATCCTCGATCGCCCCAACTGGGCTCCTCTACTAATCGTCCGGAAAAGACACATAGTAACGTCCCGAATCCTCGTCGAACTCCCACTTGAGTTCGGTCGCGTCCCCTGCACTGGCATCATCGGCACCTGCATCTGGTTTTGGAAGAAATCTGTGAGTCATGAGGACTCAGCAATCTCACACCCTCGCGATCAAGACTATTGAAGCTTATGGGTAGGAAAAGGTAGTGAGACGGAGCGGCAGCAAGCACTAGCATATATGGTGGCTAACATACGCAAATGAGAGCGAGAAGAGAAGCAAAGCACGATCGAGAAGCTATAAAGATCGATAAGTGATCCTGAAACTACTTACGTTCAAGCATTACACGAGACCGTGTTCTCTTCCCGGACTCCGCCGAAAAGAGACCATCACGGCTACGCACGCGGTTGATTCATTTTAATTAAGTTTAGTTTCAAGTTCTCTACAACCGGACATTAACAAATTCCCATCAGCCCATAACCGTGAGCACGACTTTCAAAAGTTCAAAACCCTGCAGGGGTGTCCCAACTTAGATAAATGGTAAAACCAAGGTTGGGCCTTGCTGGAGAAGTTTTATTCAAAGTGAACTGTCAAGCGGTTCCCATAACACCCAACCGCGTAAGGAACACAAAATCAAGGAACATAACACCGGTATGACGAAAACTAGGGTGGCAAGAGTGGAACAAAACACCAGGCATAAGGCTGAGCCTTCCACCCTTTACCAACTATATAGGTGCATTAAAGTAAACAAGATATAATAATGATATCCCAACAAATATCCATGTTCCAACAAGGAACAAAGTCCATCTTCACCTGCAACTAGCAACGCTATAAGAGGGGCTGAGCAAAGCGGTAACATAGCCAAACAACGGTTTGCTAGGAAAGGTGGGTTAGAGTATTGACATGGCAATAAGGGGGGCATGATATAGCAAGTGGTAGGTATCGTGGCGTAGCAATAGAGTGAACAACTATGCAAACAAAGATAGAAGTGATTTCGAGGGTATGGTCATCTTGCCTGCAAAGTTCTCCGAGTTGACGAAAGCTTTATCCTCGTAAGCGTAGTCAACGGGTTCCTCGATCACGTAATCGTCTCCCGGCTCTACCCAAATAAAGAACACAAGCAAAGGAAAACAACAATCAACCACAGTGCAATGCGCAAGCAACATGATGCAAAACATGGCATGACATGCGGGATGTGATATGCAATGCATATGCATGCTCCAGAAGGAAAAGATTGATCAAGGAATCAACTTGGCAAACCAAGTGCGTTGCTGGAAAGATGAGTTGATTTCAGTCGAAATCGATATAAAGGTCACCGGAATCGGATGCACGGTTTGCAAATGGCAAGCAAAACAAAAATGGCACAATTCTGCGATTAACAGCACGATGCCATCTAAAATGCATCAAGAAGCAAAGCTACTGCACTCTAACATAGCAACAAAGCACATGGCAGTGATCTACTCAAAATGCTTGACAAAAGATGAACACCGAGCTATGGCTAAATCACACAAGAGCAGGTTCAAACAAGCATGGCAGAAGTGCAAAAGATATCAGCTTCACCGACTTGGTGAAAATACTAACATGTCAGGAATTAACATCAGGAAGCAATGTTTAGAGAAAAAAAACAACAAGCTACAAGAACATAACATAGCAAAACAATGCATGTCATGAATCTACTGAAAGCATAGAACAAAAGTCCCTTACTGACCATAAGACAAAAAGGATCAGAAGATATGATGGCACCCATGTAAACATAGCAAGTTTCGTTAAAAGAGCATGGCATAAACAGAGTTATGAAGGCCTCTTTGCGAGCTCGATTCACTCATCACAAAGCCTTTCACTACAAACTAAGCATACTACCAGCAAGAAGACATGATCATGAAGCTAACCAAAGCAATAACAACTTCATATCATGTATGGATCAACTACAACAACCTTGGCAAAATTGATTAACACGTAAACAATCTGCCAGGAACATTTTATAGCAAAAGTAGAGCAAGATAAAGTCATGCTAGGGAACTCCATAAATGCAAACAGGGGCATGGATGGATAGAGCATGACCATATGTCAAAATCATCCTTACTGAACATACTCAAAAGAAGCATGGATCTCACTGTAGCAACATGAATACATGGCGTAAAAATAACAGCAGATCAAAGACTTAGTAAAATCCTGAGATCCAGAAAACAACAATATCACGAGAGCTACTTTGCATGCTTGTGCTAGTCACCACAAAGATCACAAAAATACATGGCATACACCCGTGTAATGATGACATGGCATAGATAAAAACACATGTAGAGCTCATTCCCATATGCAGCACACAACAAATGTAGCAATAATGACAAATGCTCATACTCTGCTAAGAATCAGCACCTAACATTTTATAGCACTCTTGCATCAGTAATTTGTGCATCAAGATGGAGTCAAACAAGCATGGTACAATGGAACAAAATGAAGAGGACATCTTGATGAACATTTTGATATGTAGAACGCACAAAACGGAGCAGTATGCAACAAGTTATGGCATGATGAACGAGGTCAACCGTGGACAGATCTAGTGTTCAGGCACGGATCGCGAGGATCGTTGGGGAAGCTCGGAATAGTATCGGAGATCGCCGGAGTAGGCAGGGACGACGGCCGGAGCTGTAGAGTTCGCCGGAGAAGGCGGGTCCGGACCGGATCTCGCCGGATCCGGCCGGATCTTGTCGCGGGCGGTGCGGGCGGCTTGCCAATGATGGGTGGAGCTGCGGGCGGCGGCGTTGTGTGGGGGAAGGCGCGGCGGCGACGGGCGGAGCCGAGCGCGCTCGAGCGGCGGAGGAATGGGCCCGCAGGGGCCGGTTGCGGGCCTCGGTGGGATGGTGGTGGCGGGCGGTGGCACTGCCACGTGGTGGCACGCGATTGGCTGGCGCGGTGGCGGTGGACGTGTCCGGTGCCGGCGGACACGTCCGGCGGCGGAGAGGGACTAGGTTAGGGTTGGACTGCGCGAAAATTTCGGGAGGGGCACATATTTATACATAGAAGGAGGTGGGAGTGTCCAAATGAGGTTTAGTTTTCGACCTCGCGATCGTGATCCAATGGCGGAGGACATGGGATAGATTTGGAAGGGTTATTGGGCCATTTTGGAGGGGTGTTGGGCTGCAACACACACGGGGCCTTTACAGTTCCCCGGTTAACCGTTGGAGTATCAAACGGACTCCAAATGGCACGAAACTTGACAGGCGGTCTACCAGTGGTGTACCAAGGCCGCTTGGCAAATCTCGGTCCATTCCGAGAATGTTTAACACCCGCTCACGAAAAGAGACAAAAGGGGGCGCCGGAGGACGTAGGAATGCCGGATTGCAAAAATGGACAATGGGGAAAATGCTCGGATGCATGAGACGAACACGTATGCAAATGCGATGCACATGATGACATGATATGAAATGCATGACATGGACAAAATGAAGAACAACGACAAGAACCCAACCACGAATCTCATAACTTAACGCCAAAAATGGCAAGTGTCGGAGTAGAAATATGGTAAGTTACATCCGGGGTGTTACAACACTCCACCACTAAGAAAGGATCTCGCCCCGAGATCTAGGACTGAAAGAACTCCGGATATTCGAAACGGAGGTGGTCCTCGCGCTCCCAGGCGGCTTCTCGGTCGAAATGGTGTGACCACTTCACTTTCAGGAATTTGATAGACTTGTTGCAAGTCTTGCACTCAGTTTCTTCAATAATAGCAACGGGATGCTCATGATAAGACATGTCTTCTTGGAGATCAATCTCTTCGAAGTTGATGGTGCGGTCAGGAGTCTGGAAGCACTTGCGAAGCTGAGACACGTGAAACACGTCGTGCACATTTGCAAAGTTGGACGAAAGCTCAAGTTGATAGGCGAGATCGCCTCTTTTGCCAATGATCTTGAAAGGACCCATGTATCTAGGGGCAAGCTTCCCTTTGATACCAAAGCGACAAGTACCTTCCATTGGAGAGACGCGGAGGTAGACCTGGTCTCCGATCTCGAAAGCCAAGTCACAATGCTTGCTATCATAGTAACTATTCTGGCGCGATTGCAAGGCTTTGAGATTTTCACAGATGACTTTACACATTTCTTCAGCCTCTGTGATTAAGTCATTGCCAAGAAGTTGGCGTTCACCAGTCTCTGACCAATTAAGAGGAGTACAACACTTTCTGCCATAGAGAATCTCAAATGGGGCCTTGCCCGAACTCGCTTGGAAGTTGTTGTTGTAGGAGAACTCGGCATATGGAAGACAATCTTCCCACTTCATACCGAAGAAGAAGACACAAGCCCTTAGCATATCTTCAAGAATTTGATTAACTCGCTCGACTTGTCCACTGGTTTGAGGATGGAAGGATGTGCTGAAGCGAATGTTGGTGCCCATGGCCTTCTGGAAGGAGTCCCAGAACTTAGAAGTAAAGATGCTTCCACGATCAGAAGATATCAACTGCGGAACGCCGTGCAAGGAGACAACCCTGGAGGTATATAGCTCTGCCAACTGAGCTGTTGTGATAGATTCTTTGATAGGAGGAAAATGAGCCACTTTAGTAAGCTTGTCGATGACAACAAAGATAGCATCATTTCTGCTCTTGGACTTGGGAAATCCAGTCACGAAGTCCATCTCAATATGGTCAAACTTCCATTCTGGAATGGCAAGAGGTTGGAGGAGACCAGCTGGCCGTTGGTGTTCTGCTTTCACTCTTCTGCAGACATCACATTCATTCACGAACTAAGCAATTTCTCGCTTCATTCGACTCCACCAATACGACTGCTTGAGGTCATCGTACATCTTTGTACTTCCAGGATGAATAGATAGGAGTGAATTGTGAGCCTCGTTGATAATGACTTTACGAAGGTCACCTTTAGGAACAACAATTCGATCCTCGAAGAATAGAGTATCTTTGTCATCAAGGCGATAGCACTTGTACTTGGGTTGGCTCTTGGCAATCCCAATCTTCACCTTCTTCACCATTGCATCAAGAAGTTGTGCCTCACGAATTTGATCTTCCAAAGTAGGAGAGACTTGGAGGTTGGCAAGAAATCCTTGAGGAACAACTTGGAGATTAAGTTTGCGGAAAGCTTCACAAAGATCCGGTTGGAAGGGCTTGAGAATTAAGCTGTTGCAGTAAGCCTTTCTGCTCAAAGCGTATGCAATGACATTGGCCTTGCCTGGAGTATATTCAATACTCGGATTATACTCTTGAATCATTTCGACCCAACGAGTCTGCCTAAGGTTGAGGTTGGGCTGAGTGAAGATGTACTTGAGGCTCTTATGATCAGTGAAGATGTCCACTTTCCTTCCCAACAAGAGATGTCTCCATGTTAACAGAGCATGGACAACTGCCGCCAACTCGAGGTCGTGAGTGGGGTAGTTCTTTTCGTTGGGCTTCAACTGGCGAGAGGTATAGGCCACAACTTTATTCTCTTTCATTAACACAACACCGAGACCTTGCAGGGAGGCATTACAGAAAACTTCGAATGGTTTGGATTCATCAAGAGGAGTCAAAATAGGAGCTGTGACTAGCTTCTCTTTCAGGGTGTTGAAAGCGATGTCACACTCAGGCGTCCATACAGACTTCACATGCTTCTGGAGGAGGTTGGAAAGAGGCTTTGAAATCTTAGAGAAATTCTCAACAAATCTTCGACAATAGCTTACAAGCCCAAGGAAACTGCATCGACAATAGCTTGACATTCTGAGGCGGTTCCCAATTCACAATTGCAGACACCTTCTCGGATTAACAGCTATGCCCTTGGTGGAGATGATATGCCCAAGGTAGAGAACCTCATCGAGCCAAAACTCACACTTTCAGAACTTCACATAGAACTGATGCTCTCTGAGTTTGTCCAGTACCAATCTCAAATGCTTGGCATGATCCTCCTTGTTCTTGGAAAAGACCAAAATATCGTCGAGATACAACAAGACGAAATCATTTGTGTAAGGGTTGAAGATGAAGTTCATCATGCGAGAGAATGTTGGAGGAGCATTGACAAGGCTGAAAGACATGATAATGTATTCATAAGAACCATAGCTTGTTCTGAATGTTGTCGTGGGGATATCTTGTTCACGAATGCGAATCTGATGATAACCCATATGGAGGTCAAGCTCGGAGAATACTTGGGCACCTTCGAGTTTCTCGAAAAGCTCATTGATATTGGGAAGTGGGTACTTGTTCTTTATTGTCTTCTTGTTCAATGGGCGGTAGTCGACACAAAGTCGGTCCGTGCCATCCTTCTTCTTGACAAAAAGAACACCACAACCCCATGGAGAAGAACTCGGCCGGATCAGACCCATATGCTCTTGTACATCGAGTTGTTTCTTCAGCTCCTTCAACTCTTCTGGTCCAAGCTTGTAAGGACATTTGCAAACAGGTTCCGTGCCAGGCTCAAGATCGAGGACGAATTCAACTGGCCGGTGAGGAGGCATTCCTGGAAGCTCTTCTGGAAAGACGTCTTGATATTCACAAACGACTGGAATCTGAGAGATGGCATTCAACTCGCCCTTCTCATTGAGAGAAAACAATCGAATGGTATCATCACGAGTGGCATAGATGATCACATCCTCAGACAAGTGTGTCAATTGAATCTGCCTGGCAGCACAATCAAGCTGAGCCTTGTGTTTAGAAAGCCAGTCCATGCCGAGAATTAGATCAATATCCGAGTCACCAAGGACCATTGGAGAAGACAGAAATCTATAGTCTCCCATCTTGATAGAAACATCCGGAACCACCAAACTGGCACTCAACCGTTTACCCAGAGAAACGATATCCATGTATTTACCCAAATGAGACAAAGTGAATTCATTCTTGGCAAAAAACGGTCTTGACATGAAACAATGCGATGCACTAGTATCAAAAAGAACTTTAGCAGGAATGGAGTTAACTAGAAGGTTATCACTTCTAAAGAGTCCTCTACCTGAGTTGCGTTCATCATGTTGACCTTGGCATGCTTGGGATTATGCTTGACCACTGCGTTGCTGGCAGATCTCAGAGGAGGAGGAGGCGGAAGGCGCCTTTGGTTGAAGCATTTGTTCGCATACTGCCCTTTCTGCTGACACTTGTTGCAAGTAACCTCTGAGAGCGGACGGTGATAAGGAGCACTTGATCATGGAGCATGAGACGGAGCTTTGTTCTGATAGCCTGGGTTGGGTGGGTGGGAAGATCCATTGTCACCTTTACTCTTTTGCTGATAAGGCTGACGGAACAAAGGAGGAGGAGGCAACCAGAAATTCTGTTGCTTAGCTGCCACTTGAGTTGAAGAAGAAGATGGAGTTGCATCCCTGACTCTCTTCTTATAAGCATCGCACTTGATCTGAGCAACTTCTTGCTTTAGTGCCATGTTGTAGAAATCATCATACTTGGTCAGCTCAAAAAGCACGAGAGCTAGTTGCAGATCTTCTCTGAGGCCACCTCTAAATTGATAAATCATGCTCTTCTCGTCAGGGACGTCTTGTTTGGCAAAGCGAGCGAGCCTCTGAAACAGGATGTTGTATTGGTAAACATACATGCTGCCTTGCTTTAGATTGTGGAACTCCTCATGCTTACTCTCAGCAACACTTTGTGGAATGTGGTGAGCTTTGAAGTCTCGGTGGAAATCATCCCAGGTAATCACACGACCTCCTCTGGAATCTTTGTATTGTTGATACCACTCAGCAGCTTGGCCTTTGAGTTGGAACGAAGCAAACTTGATAAAGTCCTCAGGCCTGACATGACTACACTCAAAATGTTTGCAGATATCCACAAGCCAATTGTCAGCGTTTGTGGCCTCGACACAGTTACTGAAGGACTTCGGCTGGTTTGCGAGGAACTGATTGAGGGTACCAAACTGATCTTGATTGTTTCCTTTGCCTTGATTTCCTTGGTTGCGCTCTTGCAAGAGTTGCAAAAGCATCTGTGTGTTGGTGTTGGTGGCGGCCATGACAGCTTGCCATTCCTCAGGAGGTGGAGGTGGTGGCGGAGGTTCCGGATTCTGACGCGTTGGAGGAGCCATCCTGAAGAGGTTGACATCCGTTAGCATCTTGAAAGACATATATTCAAGCTGAATCAATGGATCGAAATTGCAACATATAGCCTTAACATTCGAACAAGAATGAACGAATGAATTCCAAAGTAAATGGTCACATTTCCATAAGTTGAGAAGCCACTTAGATAAAGGTAGATGAATAAAACAACAAGGTACGAATATGAACAAATAATTGGTAAGGATTACCCAATCATGAACCAAATATTTGCGGGAAGAAATACTAGAGCTACATGAATTGCCACCTATGAAACTCCCGAAACTTTCTGGTTATGCAATCAGGTGTTGGGGATACAGGGGAAGCATAATATCTCACCCCAAAACTAGCAAATCCTACATCCAGCTGTATCCATCCTTCAACACATAACCAAGAAACCTTTGGAATCATTTACCTCAACCTTCAAAAAAGCATCCGTTATACGAGTTATGGCAATACTCCCGAACTCCTGCCCCAGTACTGGGTGGCATCGAGGTTATCTCACCAACAACTGCATAAAGGAGATTTTCGATGTCGGCGAACTCAGGTATTCCAGAATTGCAACGATAAAATTGTGACGACAACACCTCGGAGCTCAACTCCCCGGGACACTGCCACAACCCCTAAATGCCAGGAGGCACCAAGAACAATGTTCTCGTCACAAAACCATCGGAATGATTCCAAGATACTTGTGTGATCCTAAAAAAATTCATGAAATTTGAGAAGAGAAGAGTCAAAACTCTACGTTAGGAGGCCTCACCAGAGCGACGAAGGGACTAAGGAGTAAAAAGAATCCTACTCTCCGATATATATAATTCTATAAGACTCAAAAGATTTTTCTAGACTCAACAACGTCAGCGATTCGATCAAGCAGGGGGGCTCCTAAGTCGGGGAAGGCTCTGATTACAAACTTGTAACACCCACGATGCGGCTATATCTCCCACGTGTCGGAGCACGACTTAGAGGCATAACCGCATAGTAGGCATGTCGCAAGAGGGGTAATCTTTACACATCCCATGTACTGAATATGAAAGGGATAAAGAGTTGGCTTACAATCGCCACTTCACACAATACATAAATATAGCATTACATCATCCAGAATACAATCAAGGTCCGACTACGGAACCAAATAAAGAAAGACAACCCCAAATGCTAGATCCTCGATCGCCCCAACTAGGCTCCTCTACTGATCGTCCGGAAAATACACATAGTAACGTCCCGATTCCTCGTCGAACTCCCACTTGAGTTCGGTCGCGTCCCCTGCACTGGCATCATTGACACGTGCATCTGGTTTTGGAAGTAATCTGTGAGTCACGGGGACTCAGCAATCTCACACCCTCCCGATCAAGACTATTTAAGCTTATGGGTAGGAAAAGGTAGTGAGGTGGAGCGGTAGCAAGCACTAGCATATATGGTGGCTAACATACGCAAATGAGAGCGAGAAGAGAAGCAAAGCACGATCGAGAAGCTATAAAGATCAAGAAGTGATCCTGAAAGTACTTATGTTCAAGCATTACACGAGACTGTGTTCTCTTCCGGACTCCGCCGAAAAGAGACCATCACGGCTACACACGCGGTTGATTCATTTTAATTAAGTTTAGTTTCAAGTTCTCTACAACCGAACATTAATAAATTCACATCTGCCCATAACCGTGGGCACGGCTTTCAAAAGTTCAAAACCCTGCAGGGGTGTCCCAACTTAGCACATCACAAGCTCTCACAATCAACGAAGGATATTTCTTCTAGCGGGAAGACCCGACCAGTCTCGGAATCCCGGTTACAAGACGTTTCGGCAATAGTAAAACAAGACCAGCAAAGCCGCCCGATGTGCCGACAAATCCCGATGGGAGTCACACGTATCTCGTTCTCAGGGCACACCGGATAGGTCAAGCTACAAGTAAAACCAACCCTCGAGTTGCCCCGAGGTGACCCGCAGGCTGCCCATTTCGGACCAACACTCAGAGGAGCACTGGCCCGGGGGGGTTTAAAATAAAGATGACCCTTGAGTCTGCAGAAGCCAAGTGAAGGTATATGGTGGTAGGTAGACAAATGGTAAAACCAAGGTTGGGCCTTGCTGGAGGAGTTTTATTCAAAGCGAACTGTCAAGGGGTTCCCATAACACCCAACCGCGTAAGGAACGCAAAATCAAGGAATGTAACACCGGTATGGCGAAAACTAGGGCGGCAAGAGTGGAACAAAACACCAGGCATAAGGAAGAGCCTTCCACCCTTTACCAAGTATATAGGTGCATTAAAGTAAACAAGATATAATAATGATATCCCAACAAATATCCATGTTCCAACAAGGAACAAACTCCATCTTCACCTGCAACTAGCAACGCTATAAGAGGGGCTGAGCAAAGCGGTAACATAGCCAAACAATGGTTTGCTAGGAAAGGTGGGTTAGAGGCTTGACATGGAAATAAGGGGGGCATGATATAGTAAGTGGTAGATATCGTGGCATAGTAATAGAGCGAACAACTAAGCAAGCAAAGATAGAAGTGATTTCGAGGGTATGGTCATCTTGCCTGCAAAGTTCTCCGAGTTGACGAAAGCTTGATCCTCGTAAGCATACTCAACGGGTTCCTCGATCACGTAATAATCTTCCAGATCTACCCAAAGCAAGAACACAAGCAAAGGAAAACAACAATCAACCACTGTGCAATGCGCAAGCAACATGATGCAAAACATGGCATGACATGCGGGATGTGATAAGCAATGCATATGCATGCTCCAGAAGGAAAAGATTGATCAAGGCATCAACTTGGCAACCCAAGTGCGCCGCTGGAAAGATGAGTTGATTTCGGTCGAAATCGATATAAAGATCACCGGAATCGTATGCACGGTTTGCAAATGGCAAGCAAAACAAGAATGGCACAATTTTGCGATTAACAACATGATGCCATCTAAAATGCAACAAGAAGCTAAGCTACTGCACTCCAACATAGCAACAAAGCACATGGCAGTGATCTACTCAAAATGCTTGACAAAAGATGAACACTGAGCTATGGCTAAATCACACAAGAGCAGGTTCAAACAAGCATGGCAAACGTGCAAAAGATATCAGCTTCACAGACTTTGTGAAAATACTAACATGTCAGGAATTAACATCAGGAAGCAATGTTTAGAGCAAGAAAACAACAAGCTAAAAGAACAGAACATAGCAAGACAATGCATGGAATGAATGTACTCAAAGCATAGAACAAAAGTCCCTTACTGACCATAAGCCAAAAAGGATCAGAAGATATGATGGCACCCATGTAAACATAGCAAGTTTCGTTAACAGAGCATGACTTAGCAGAAAAACAGAGCATGACTTAGCAGAAAAACAGAGCATGGCATAAATAGAGTTATGAAGGCCTCTTTGCGAGCTCGATTCACTCATCACAAAGCCTTGCACGACAAACTAAGCATACTACCAGCAAGAATACATGATCATGAAGCTAACCAAAGCAATAACAAGTTCATAGCATGCACGGATCAACTACAACAACCTTGGCAAAATTGATTAACACGTAAACAATCTGCCAGGAATATTTTATCGCAAAAGTAGGGCAAGATTAAGTCATGCTAGGGCACTCCATAAATGCAAACAGGGGCATGGATGGATAGAACATGACCATATGTCCAAATCATCCTTACTGAACATACTCAAAAGAAGCATGGATCTCACTGTAGCAACATGAATACATGTCATAAAAATAACAGCAGAGCGAAGACTTAGTAAAATCCTGAGATCCTGAAAACAGCAATATCACGAGAGCTACTTTGCATGCTTGTGCTAGTCACCACAAAGATCAAATAAATACATGTCATACACCCCTGTAAAGATGACATGGCATAGATAAAAACACATGTAGAGCTCATGTCCATATGCAGCACACAACAAATGTAGCAAAAATGACAAATGCTCATACTCTGCTAAGAATCAGCACCTAACATGTTATAGAACTCTTGCATCAGACATTTGAGCATCAAGATGGACTCAAACAAGCATGGCACAATGGAACAAAATGAAGAGCACATCCTGATGAACAATTTTATATATAGAACGCACAAAACGGAGCAGTATACAACAAGTTATGGTATGATGAACAGGGCTTCAGAATGCAAAATAAAATGACTTAGAGGAGAAAAACAAGGTCAATCGTGGACAGATCTAGGGTTTCGGGCGCGGATCGCGAGGATCCTCGGGGAAGCTCGCCGGAATAGTGTCGGAGATCGCCGGAGTAGGCAGGGACGGTGGCCGGAGCTGTAGAGTTCGCCGGAGAAGGCGGGTCCTGGCCGGATCTCGCCGGATCCGGCCGGATCTTGTCGCGGGCGGCGTGGGTGGCTTGCCGGGGACGGGCGGTGCTGCGGCCGGCGGCCGGCGACGGGCTGAGCTGCAGGCGGCGGCGCTTGCGGGGGAAGGCACGGCGGCGACGGGCGGAGCCGGGCGCACTCGGGCGGCGGAGGAGCGGGCCCGCGGGGGCCAGTTGCGGGCCTCGGCAGCGACGGGCGGTGGCGCTGCCACGTGGCGGCACATGATTGGCTGGCGCGGTGGCGGTGGATGTGTCCGGTGCCGGCGGACACGTCCGGTGGCGGAGAGGGACTAGGTTAGGGTTGGACTACGCGAAAATTTCGGGAGGGGCACATATTTATACATAGAAGGAGGTGGGACTGTCCAAATGAGGTGTAGTTTTCGATCATGCAATCGTGATCCGATGGCGGAGGACATGGGATAGGTTTGGAAGGGTTATTGGGCCATTTTGGAGGGGTGTTGGGCTGCAACACACACGAGGCCTTTACGGTTCCCCGGTTAACCGTTGGAGTATCAAACAGACTCCAAATGGCACGAAACTTGACAGGCGGTCTACGGTGGTGTACCAAGGATGCTTGGCAAATCTCGGTCCATTCCGAGAATGTTTAACACCCGCTCATGAAAAGAGACAAAAGGGGGCGCCGGAGGATGTAGGAGTGCCGGATTGCAAAACGGACAACGGGGAAAATGCTCGGATGCATGAGACGAACACGTATGCAAATGCGATGCACATGATGACATGATATGAAATGCATGACATGGACAAAATGCAAAACAAAGACAAGAACGCAACCATGAATCTCATAACTTAACGCCAAAAATGGCAAGAGTCGGAGTACAAATATGGTAAGTAGCATCCGGGGTGTTACAACACACCAACACACGTGTACACCGGCGTCGCCGCCGGTTGAGATGGACGGCGAGGCAGCCTACAAGCGGAGGCGGCTCGAGCCAAAACTGCATCCGGCGAGCCTGGACTTCGTCAGCAGCCTCCCCGATGAGATGATGCTTGTCATCATCGGCCTCCTCCCCACCAAATCTGCCGTGCGGACCGCCCTGCTCTCCCGGCGGTGGCGCCCCCTCTGGCGCCGCGTCCCCCTCAACCTCACCGTCGACAACTGCCTCTGCGACGAGGATTGCAAAAGCATGGCCGCAGTCTCCAAGATCCTTTCATCACACCCTGGGCCAGCCAGATGCCTTGACATCCGCGTGCTCAGTACCAGCTGCAAGGTCCAACCCAAGTTCGACGAGTGGTTCTTATCCCCCGCCCTAGATCATCTCGAGGAGCTCAGCTTTGAAGCTGGACGATGTCGCTCTCTACCGCCACCCGCGCTCTGCCTCACACCAACGCTGTGCCGCACCAGCTTCAGCTCCTGCTATCTTCCCCAGATTAATGTCGCGCCTGCCCTTCTTCTCCCTCAACTCAAGAAGCTCGACCTCTTCGACGTTGTCATCTCGAAGAAGGCTATGGAGCACTTGCTCCGCAGCTATACTGCGCCCGAGTACCTTCATCATGAGCAGATCCACGGGTTCATTAGCCTCCATGTCGCCTTGACGAATCTCCGATGGATTTATGTGTCTTGCTGGCCCTGCAGCAAGACATCAATTGGGAAGAGATCACTCTAGCTGTTCCACGTTATGGTCATTGAGAATGCGTCTTCCCTTGAGAGATTGCTCATATCGGATCTAGAAGGTCCAACAAAAATCAGGGTCATTGACGCGCCAAAATTGACAGCGGTGGTGCACTCGTCTGCCAAATTCTCCGTACTCTTTATTCGATCCGTAATCGTTCACGTACATCACTCATCTTCTTCTCCGTCTTCTTGAAATTCACATTTTTAAATTTCTTCTTGATGTATTTACGATCGTCTTCCAGAAAATGATTCCCACAAGCTTGACCTAGTCTATGCGCACAGTGAAGATCTTGGCAATAAAATCTACTGGCCCCAACCTGGATCAAGTTGTTGGATTCCTTCCACGCGTTTCCTGCACGGAGAAGCTACTCATCGAGGTGAAACTTCTTTCCTATTAGTAAACGGTAATCACAACGTAGCTCAAATTTTTCGTAATTTTCCCAAATTACGATGACAAGTGTAGTGTTCAAAACTGCATCTACACACTGCATCGAAAGAAATGTTTTTAGTATTTTTTTCTCACTTGATCACCTGCATCATTTTTTTGTTGTACTACTATAGTAGCCTAGGCTAGTCATAGTGGAAAATAACTTAGACTACTCTAGTAACTCTATGGTTACCCTAAGAGCAAGTACTACCTCCGTCCTGGTTTACTCTTCCTATTTTGTATTATCAAAATTTGACCATAGATTTAACTGAAAAAATGTTAATGCATGTCACTAAGAACTATATCGTTGGATTGGTATTTGAACATAATTTCAAATGGTGTAATTTTTAGTGACATGCATTGGCATTTTCTTACGTAAATCTATGGTCTAAATTTTATACTAAATAAGAGGTAGTACAAAAGTGGGCTATAACTGCCCTCCACTATGTAGGCCAAAAGATGTGCCAAATTCACTTGTGATGCATTTGGCATCGATGCCCCTCCATTTCTCACCTGGTGCCTCAATCTGGATCACCTACTTTGCTCCGGTGCCAAATTAATAACTAACGCAATGAAAAAACACTTGCGTGGGAGAGAGAGGACTGAGGCAATAAAAACACTTGTTTGGGAGAGTGAGAGGCTGGTGTAGTTGGTTTGATTGATTTGTGTATACATGTGGGTCTGTGTGCACATCGGTGCCAACTCTCTCACATCGCGAGAGCAGTGCAAAAATCTTTTGATTTGACACCGATGCGTATTATGTGTCATACTTTTGCGAAATATGGCATCGGCCACATAGTGGAAGGAAACAAATGCCCAAGCTCTTCACGTACTCCTAGGTAAATGAGAGGAAAGAGAGAGAGAGTGAAAAAATATCACTAGCCAGCCAACCCTATCGTATGAGCGAATGATATTGGTACCTCTTGATGACACGGCAATCTTATATAGACAGCTGCTCTAATATGTTCTCTTCTTTTGCAGATAAAAAAAGACCCAAAAGTGAAAAATGTGTTACACTATAACAATCTCATCGAATGCCTTGATCTCCATCTTACAGAAATTGATTTGATCGACTACCGAGGTAGCACATCTGAGATTAAATTGGCCAGGTTCTTTGTTCTGGAGGCAAGTGTGCTCAAGGTAATGAGGTTTGGCATTCTCTGGCGCAACAATGAATGGCGTGCTGATCACCGCAAGCGTCTAAGCCTAAATGACAAAGTCTCCACAGAAGCTGAATTTGTTTTTGAAACATCAAGTGGCCAGAGACTCGAAAACTTATTTGCCCATTAGTGACTTGTCCTGGCGGTGGATTTTAGTTTGTACGATAATGCTGCATCCACCTAAAGTAATGAAAGTTCTTACGTAAACTTCCTAGTAATTCCCTCTTCGTAGGTGCAGCATTACTTCTAAAATTTGTAATATCAATTTGAAACTTGTAATATTGCCGTGTCCTATCCCTGCGTTTTCAAAATCCTTCGAATCAAACAGGTCCTGAGTTGGTGATGATGTTGTGCCTGCCATCTTTCACCAATAGCCGTCGGATCTAGATCTAACGCATACAAACCAAACTTCTCTAGTTTTGCAAAAAGATGCCCACACTTGTTCCCTATTTACAAACAACTCCTTGTCTCTCACAATCAGCCTTATCTCCTCCCCACCACATCTAGAAGGCCATGGAAAAATCTGGCGCAATGGCCGCTGCCGGCGTCATCCACCCCCCAATCTTGGTGTTCCGTGCAATGCACAGGCATCTACACACGAGAAATTATTTCGGACACGGCTAGTTGTAAGCAGGCTAGTTCTACAACCATGATGATAGTGACTAGAGACAGTGAGGCTGACTATGGTATGCCGAACACAGCGCCTATACTTAGGTGTCATCTCCGGCGTAGGGTCTTGTCACTTCACTCTGAGGAGCAGCACGCAATAATTTGACCAACGGGTAGTACAGTACTACTACATTGGTAGTACTACTACTAGTAGTACTAGCACCACAATCTGGATTTAGAAGTACCACCACGTCCATCTGGATTTAGTATTTGACTAGCAATATCTAGTAATGCATGTCACAAAAAATGTACTACTCCCTCTGTAAATAAATAGATGGTGTATTGTTTTATTCCTATCGGCGAGATAACTTAATGTCTTTTTGCTACTTAATAGGATTACATGCAATGAACTAACCACTGCATGTGATGTTTGGTAGTCTCAAGTCATTGAAAGCATGCACGGGCACGGAGGGGGACGCGGCTTCATTGACTTATTGCACCTGCCTTTGGGTGTATGACACGTGGGCCTAACGGGTGGCTGGCCAACCTGTCATACAGCCAAAGGCATGTGCAGTAGAGGGGCGAGGAGTAGATGGCCAACACGCACGTGAATTCAACATAGTCTGCACTTCTCATATAAAGGCTCCCGCCAGTCCAATCTACAAAATCCTATGCACCTACGCACCCAAGGGCAAGAGTGATCACTCCAATCGCAAGATCAGTTGACTAGAAGCTAGACCCATGGAGGCAATGAGCGCGAGCATCAGCCGGCTATGCCAGATGGTCCACGACGCCGGCCTGCGGCCCGGCACCGAGGAACGTCTCTAGGTAGTGCTTGAGGCCGCTAGGGCGAGGGGCCGCTTGGACGACAACTTCGTCTCCTTGTTCGACGAGGTCCTCGTCGGCTTCCTCGACAAGTTCACCGTCGTCAAGAAGCTCGCGGACGACCTTGACGTATGCCTCTAGCCCACGCGCCCAGGCTTTGTGATTCCTGCCACCCTCAATGGCCTCTATGGTGACAACCTCTTCGACGCACTGGTGGCCCTGCGACTGCCCACTGTCGCGCCGGAGAATGTCTACCTCGAGGTCGCGCTCACCGCGCAGCGCCTGGCGCAACAAGACACCATCGACATAATCACCCACGTCTACACGCAAATCGTCCACAAGGATTACTACATGCAAGAGTAGGACGATAGGACGCTGGCCTTCTTGGACCGCAGGGCAACCATGGACGGCATTGTTCAGAAGCACGTTGAGCTTGCCGCCAACGCCGCTGCTCCTCACACGTCGATTTGGTGACTCGGTGCACTAGGGCGTGAGGATGTCGTTGATGGATCCGTATGTATCTTTATCTTTCCGTCAAATCCATGTAGTAGTATATGGTACTACTAGTAATTATCTTACCTTTCGCATCAACTTCATAATTTTTCTACTAGTCCATGCATGAACCGCGCCAGAACCAAACTTCTCATTACTCTAGGGAAAATCGTTATTTCTATCTATCGGTCTCGCCATGGAGCAGAACCAAATTTTACAAGTTATAAGTTCAAAAGGAAAAGCCTGTCGTGTTCACGTCGCACCCCCACACGGTTGGTTTGGCACGCCGCTCAAGGGGGAATGCGTGCCGTGTTGCATTTTCACTTACATGTGGGACCGCAGTTGAGCAAACCGACTATCGGCAAACCCCCACCCCGCCCACCGCGCGATGGCTTAGACAACAGAAGGGAGAAGAGATGGTTGTAGCACGGACTCCAAGAAAATTGGTGTCAGATGGGACTCGTGTGGGTGGCGTGTGCCATACTGCTATACATGAATGTTAGTTATGGCCCATGCCACCCCACTATATCAAGGTGCTGGTTACGTAGAACAAATTTCCTGGAGTCCATTCTAGGCCCTCCTCTATCTCTCTTCTCAGCTAGCCAGCAGATGCGCTGATCCCATCATCTGTTTTCTCATATGCGGTCCCACATGTCAGTGAAAACGCAAGAGGACCCATTGAACCTGCACATCTTTCACCTCGACGTGCTGGTGATGAAAAACAAATCCAATAAAGATCTTCGGTGGCTGCTTTTGGAGTTACTCAAGAGTAGTAAGATTCTATTTACAGTTTAACCCAAGATGCACCTCACGTGGCTTCAACTACCACTCTATTTTCTTGCATGACACGACTTGGATGCTGGATGTCCCACGTGTCAGCAAAAGGAGGAAGAACTCGACCAAATCTTCGATTGTTCTCTCAGATTAGACTAGTTGTGCTAACTTAAAGTTTTATTGTGTAGAATGGATGCAAGTTTTGGTATTGGGAAGAAGAGTACAATGATATATTGATAGAGTGCAATTTAGTAGATGTTCTAGCACTTTTAGCTAGCATAGAGGCTAGAGATGAGACTAGTGCACTTGTTGATAGAATAGAGGCTAGACACGTCTACTTCTTTACACTCTAAGAAGAAAGAAGCATGTAGGATCGAGCCTCCATAGATCAATAATGAGTGCATCGAGAAGACACTAATCCAACTTACATGAGCAGTTATGGAAGTTGGATATCTTCTACAATGTATTCTTGTGGTTCTTGTTTTTCTAGTCAAAATTTTGGTGATGTATTTCCATGTACCAAAAAATCAATGATGAAAAAAAGATATGTGCTTGCAAAGAAAAATGTACGCGGCCAGGATGCGTCCGCGTGTTCGGTGCACGGCCACCGCATCCGAGAAGTGGCACGGACATGACCCCATTGCCCTACCCAAACGGACAGAAGTCAGGCAAAATGGAGGTTAATTTGGGGTTGTGCGTTGGAGTTGGCCTTACAAGTGGGACCACAGTCGAGGAAACCGATTGAGGGAGTCCTGGATTATGGGGTCTCCGGACAGCCGGACTATATCCTTTGGCCAGACTGTTGGACTATGAAGATACAAGATTGAAGACTTCGTCCCGTGTCTGGATGGGACTCTCCTTGGCATGGAAGGCAAGCTTGGCAATACGGATATGTAGATCTCCTCCCTTGTAACCGATTCTGTGTAACCCTAGCCCCCTCCGGTGTCTATATAAACCGGAGGGTTTAGTCCGTAGGACAAGAACAATCATACCATAGGCTAGCATCTAGGGTCTAGCCTCTACGATCTCATGGTAGATCAACTCTTGTAATACTCATATCATCAAGATCAATCAAGCAGGACGTAGGGTATTACCTCCATCGAGAGGGCCCGAACCTGGGTAAACATCGTGTCCGCCGCCTCCTGTTACCATCCGCCTTAGACGCACAGTTCTGGACCCCCTACCAGAGATCCGACGGCTTTGACACCGACATTGGTGCTTTCATTGAGAGTTCCACTGTGCCATCGTCGTGAGGCTTGATGGCTCCTTCGATCATCGTTAACGATGTGGTCCAGGGTGAGGTTTTCCTCCCCGGACAGATCTTCGTATTCGGCGGCTTTGCACCGCGGGCCAACTCGCTTGGCCATCTAGAGCAGATCGAGAGCTAGGCCCCTGGCCATCAGGTCAGGTTTGGAAACTTAAACTACACTGCCGACATCCGCAGAGACTTGATCTTCGACGGTTTTGAGCCCATGTCAGGTGCGCCGCACAATCACGACGAGCATGACATAACTCTGCCGCCGGACAGTGTTCGGGAGATTAACCTGCAACTATTCCGGCCCTCAATCTGGAGCAAATTGCGCCATCCGAGGGCGGGTGGATAGACCCCGCCATGGAGGCCGCACTCTCAGTGGCGATAGAGCCGAATACCGACTTCACCCCTTGCGAGAGCCGTGTTGCCGAACCATTGGATTTGTCCCCTGCCACTAGCTCCGAGCCGCCTGTGTCCATGCCTATCGAATCCGATTGGGCACCGATCATGGAGTTTACCTCCACAGATATCTTTCAGCACTCGCCTTTTTGGCGATGTGCTAAATTCATTAAGGTCTCTCTCCTTGTCAGGGGAACCTTGGCCGAACTATGTCCGGCTAGAATGGGATGCGGACGATGAAGAAATTCGCTTCCCACCCACCACCCACTTAGTAGCCACTGTCGACGATTTAACCGACATGCTCGATTTCGACTCCGAAGACATCGACGGCATGAACGACGATGCAGGAGAGGAACAGGAACCAGTGCCCACAGGGCGCTGGACAGCCACTTCATCACATGACATATACATGGTGGATACACCCAAAGAAGGCAATGGCGACAAGACAGTGGAGGATGACCCCTCCAAGAAGCAAACAAAGCGTCGGCGTAGGCGCCGCCCCAAATCCCGCCTCGGCAAAAACGATGATAACAACGCAAGAGAAAATAACACCCCAGTCGACTCCAGAGGAAACGAAGACCACACTGACCCAGCGGCAGAGCACGATGAAACTGCAAACGGCGAACATTGTACGGATCCGATGTCCGAACACGGCGACGCCGAGGATAAAGCTCATCAACCTCCCTCTGGGAGGAAAACAGTCCGGACAAAGATGCACACATCATCCCCGAAAGGCACTTGGAACAAGAGAACCTCCATAGAAGGCTTATTGCCACCGTGAGGAGTCTGAATAAGCAGAAGCAAAGGCTTAAGACCGCACAAAATATGCTCAACAGCAGGTGGAACAAAGTGCTCGACAACGAAGAAAAGTATGATGGAAGTTACCACACAAAGAGCTATCCAAAGCGCAAGCTTTTACCTGAATTCGACGATGAGGCCGTAGAGCCCACACAGCCAAAAATATAACAGCCAACCGGCCGGATCAACCACCTTGTGGCCGTGATAGAGCGGCTAACAAGCCGCACATAAGTCAACACACGATCTATGTGAGGACTTGCGCCAAAAATCTAGTATGACCAGATCCATCTATGGATCTAGGAAGCATGCTCCGGCACAAAATCAAAACCGAATACTACAACCATCCGAACCCCATGATACATCCAAATACAGGGGTGCCGCACACCCCCTATGTTTCACCGATGAGGTGCTGGACCACGAATTTCCAGAAGGATTCAAACCAGTGAACATAGAGGCATACGACGGGGCCACAGACCCTAGGGTCTGTATTGAGGACTTTATCCTTCATATCCATATGGCTCGCGAAGACGATCTCCACGCCATCAAGTACTTGCCCCTCAAGCTTAAAGGACCAGCTCGCCACTGGCTGAAAAGCCTCCCTGAAAACTCAATTGGTAGTTGGGAGGAGCTCGAGGATGCTTTTCGGGCTAATTTTCCAGGGACCTATGTCCGACCTCCGGATGCAGACAATTTAAGTCATATAATTCAACAGCCCGGAGAGTCAGCCCGAAAGCTTTGGAACAGGTTTCTCACTAAGAAGAACCAAATCGTCGACTGCCCGGACACCGAAGCCTTAGCAGCTTTCAAGCACAGCGTCCGAGATGAATGGCTTGCCAGACACCTCGGCCAAGAAAAACCGAGAACCATGGCAGCCCTAACAAGCCTCATGACCCGCTTTTGCGCGGGTGAAGATAGCTGGTTAGCCTGCAGTAGCACCAGCAACCCAAGAACATCTGAAGTCAGGGATGGCAATGGAAAAACATGATGCAATAAAAGCAAGCGTCGAAATAAAGAAGACAGCCAAGATAATACAGCGGTAAACGCCGGATTCAGAGGCTCTCGACTAGGTCAGCGGAAAAAGCCTTTCAAAGGCAGCAGATATGGACCGTTCAGCCTAAACAAGATTCTATACAAACTATGTCAGATTCATGGCACCCCCGATAAACCTGCAAATCACACCCACATAGACTGTTGGGTCTTCAAGTAGGCAGGTAAGCTAAACATTGAACACAAGGGGATGGAGACACCAAGCGAAGACGAGGACGAACCTCACCAGCAAAGCACTGGAGGACATAAAAAATTCCCACCAGAGGTTAAAACAGTAAACATGATCCACGTGACGAAGGGGAGAAGCAAACATGCACTCCGATACATACGTGCCGTAAAGCCCGTCACCCCCAAGGTCAACCCCTGGTTGGCCTGCCCGATCACTTTTGATCGCAGGGATCACCCGACAACCATCCGTCATGAAGGATTGGCCGCCTTGGTGTTAGACCCAATAATAAATGGATACCATCTCACACGAGTCCTTATGGACGGCAGCAGTGGTCTAAATCTGATATATCAGGACAGAGTCCGCAAAATGGGGATAGACCCAACAAAAATCAGCCATAGTAATACTACCTTCAAGGGAGTAATACCAGGCCCAGAGGCCCGCTCCACGGGCTCTCTAATACTAGAGGTTGTATTCAGTTCACCCGACAACTACTGAAGTGAGAAGTTAGACTTCGACATCGCTCCATTCCGAAGCGGCTATCAGGCACTGGTCGGAAGAACAGCTTTCGCTCGTTTTAATGCGGTACCACATTACGCTTTTCTTAAGCTTAAGATGCCTGGTCCACGTGGAACAATCATAGTTAGTGGAAATATTGAGCGTTCTCTACGTGTGGAAGAACGTGCGACGGCTTTAACAGTCGAGCACTAGACGGCCTCACCAACCAGAATAAATGATAGGTCATCAAGACCGCAGACACGGTTAGACGAGTCCTGCGCATCACTAGATATACCTGAGATTGGTTTGTTGGTTAAACCCTCATAGACGATACCAGGGGCTTCTCGCGTGTAATCAGGGCTAGTTCGGCTCAACCTGACTTATCTTGAATTTTAATGGTTTATCCAGAATAACCAATTTTTTGGCACGACAACTTTCACTGAATTTATTCTCTTTTACAGAATACAATCGTGCTGCACCCGTCTAGGACACGGCACAATAGAGATACAGGCGCAGACGTGCAGCAGGGACCCGCTCAAAGGTTTCTTTTCAGATTAAGACCCTGCGTAAACCTTTTTTTACTGTCTCTTGTTGTTCACATCCTCCGGATACTTAATACAACCGAGAAGGAAGCTGCCGTTATTGGCATTTCTCCACGTCAGAATATTGCACGTACCTGGACACTCGGGGTTTATTATTAAGGGCATTGTTCAGCCCGGCATATGTTATAAAGACCAAATACCTTAGGGAGTGTTCGACATCGCGAGTTTGGCCTTATATGCATCAGCTCTGAATCATGTCTTTGGTCAAATGTTGGGTTTGCCCGGCTCCCATGTTTTGCTACCTTACGTTCCGCTCTATCGGCTAAGGCGGCACCGGGAGAACTACTGCGATTGTGCCCTGGTTCATCCGGATGAGCACCTCAGTAGAGAAAGCCGAAAACTGACTGTCATGATAAAGCGCGAGACTGGTCAACCACTCGATGACTTAGCGGAATCTTCGGGATTCCTCCGCATTAACGAAGGGCCGTTTCCCAGTCATGTACATACGCGCATCGTATTCGGACGAGCGCGGAGGTACCAGGGGCTATATAGTAGTCCCACCGTCAAACTCCTATGGCTAAGTGAAAGTGTTAAAGCAATATAGTCTGATTGCCTCGTTCGTTGTGCTACCACCTCCTTAATGGACCAAGGCATTGGATCAAGTGTGAATACGCGTTTTTTGCGAATACCCCCGCATTATATGCGTGGGGGCTGAAGCCGACGACTGCAAACTTTTAGGTTATATACATATATACATAAACGGCCGCACAGGAGGCATCATAATACTTTCAGGCAAAAGTATAAACACAGCCTTTATAATTCAATAAAACATTGTTTTTACAATTGGAATACATGTCACTAGAACATAACATTCTTCGAGCACTGAGACTCTATTGAACGAGCGACTTCAAGGACTTCTTCAAAGTAGTGCTCGGCAGATACTCGGCCCACGACCGAACTCTGGGTTGCAATAGTGGTGGCCTCCATCTCTGCCCAGTATGTCTTGACACGGGCAAGTGCCATCCGCGCACCCTCTATGCACGCTGACCTCTTCATAGTGTCGATGTGCGGCACAACACCAAGGAATTGTTGCACTAAACTAAAATAACTATTCGGCCTTGGCCCTTTCGGCCACAGATGATCCACAACAGACCTCATGGCAAGTTCAGACAATGTATGGAGCTCGGCCCACTCGGCCATTCGCTCATTCAACAACAGCGGATGCAGTGGAACATTGAACTGTGACCAGAACAACTTTTCCACTTCAAGATCTTTTTGATCCTTGAAGTACTCGGTCGCATCAGCATCACTTGCTGCCAAATCCATGTACGCGTCTGCAGAACTCCATAGTTGATCAAGAGGGGCATAATTTGGATCTCCGAACTTTGTCCGCAACAAAAAGGGCATCCCAGCTGCGATATCTCCAACTTGACGCAGCTCCTCCTTCGCCGCCCTGATTTTCGAGCAGGCTTCCTTGGCTTCTACCATGTCCTTCTCCAGGTCCGTCGCCTTCGCTCGACTTTCTTTTTCAAGAAGCTGGTAATGGTCGGCGACATCTTTCAACTCAACGGCCATCTTGGCTATTTTTTCCCTTGCTTTGGCAATGTGTAGCCTGTTCGGCTCTCAGCTCTTCGACCGCCTTTAGAGCGGCGGCATGACTATTCCTAGCTTGTTCCTTGGCTCAGGCAAGTTCCGCCCGAAGGGTCTCCACGGCGGCAGCTCCATCTGCAGCCCCAACATAATAAAGATACTAGAATCATGCTCCTCTTACTATGTGTTGATCACCGGAGAAATCACATACCCTGTGCCTCGTTGAGCCGCTCGTTGACAAGCACGATGTCGGCATCTGCCGCATCAAGTTGCCGCTTCAGCTCGGCAAACTCACCAGTCCGGCTAGCCACCGGACCTTCCGTCACCTGCATATGAAGGCGGCCTGATTATTACCTGGGACTATTATCCTCTGTTTGCCGCCGCTCTTGACAGCAACCAGAGTCTTAGGGGCTACTATCTGCATAGGGCACACCTAACGTGTGCGGTACCGTTAAAAACATACACTATTTCACGTACCTCAAAGCCTTTCAGCAGACTCATAAAAGTTTCGTGAAACCTGCTTTCGGCGGATGAAATCCTCTCAATCACCGTACCCATTAGCGTACGATGCGCTTCTGAGATGGCCGCTTGCTCCAGAAGATCCTTCAGTGCATCTGATCGCACACCGGACGGTTCCGGACTCCTTCTCTTGCTCTCTTTAGGAGCCGAATACTGAGGACTTTGGGTGGCCGAAGGATTACCCTCTAGCCTTGGAGGATCAGGAGAATCCCTCCGTGACGACACTTCAGGGTCGCTCGCCTCATGAGGTAGGGTGGCATGGGGAGGTGTTTCACTCTCCATCACCTCCGGATGAAGATCCCCCAAAGACGAACTCTGTCGAGAAGGGCTATGATCCGAACTACAAGATATATGCTTCGGTTGTTGTCTTCAGAAGTAATGGGATATTTTTACTATTAAGTACTTTTTGTTTACTTACATCTCGGTAGAGGGCCGATCCCCTTGCGGGCACTGTGTGGCAAGAGTACCCTCAGAGGCAGGACCCTCTAGCAAAGATTTCTTCCCCCGTTTGGGAACCTTTGTTTCCGGGTCTTCAGAGGTGGTCCTCTTCCTTCCTTGGGGAGAGGGAATTCCAGATTCTTCTCCCTGGTTATCCTCCTTCGCAGAGGCGCTAATTCCCCCGGTTTGGATAAATAATGAGTGAAGCCTACTCTCAGCCTCTTTATTCCCCCCTTTATCTTCCCCTGAGGGCGCCTGATAAGGTGCCGGCTTGAGCATTCTGGCTAGTACTGGATTGGCCGAGCCTTCGGGAAGGGGGGCCGAACACCTGATCATCTTCGCCTTTGTTAGCCAGTCCTGGTAAAAGAGCAACTTTTCAGAATGATGTTGTGATAAATAAAAAGACAGCGTGTTCGGCCACGGGATTACACTACAAAAAATACACTTCCGTGATGATACGTGTTTGTCACAGTAGGTCACGTTTTTTGTCATGCATGTACATCCATGACAAATTTATGACAGAATCAAGATAGTCATACCTGTGCTGTCGTAGAAGTGTTCCATGACATTACCAAAATTATCATCACGGAAGTGTCCACTTCCATGACGATAAATCGCGCGTCACAGAAGTGCTTTCGTCAAGGGTGACCGACACGTGGCATCCATCGTAACGGAACACCATTAAGCTATCGGGTCGGGTTTTGGATCCGATAACCTGTTAACAGCCCCAACCAATGGGAAATTTCCACGTGTAAAATTCTTATTGGCCGGACGAAACACGTGTCAGCTCGTCAGTGGGTCAGATAGGCGCCTATGATACGTCGACACATGGCACAGCCCAATAGAGGCCCATTCCTGTGAAAAGGCCGGCCCGTTTGACTTGGTCAAAAGGTGGCGGGCCGGCCCATGTAAAGCCTATTAACGGCTTGTTCGCATATAGCCCATTTACAGCCTGCTAACCCAAGGCCTGTTACGCCCTATCCGAATTAGGCCCAGTAGCGTCATCTGGGCCACCCAATATGATTCCAGCCCATTTTCACTTCTGGCCCATGTATGGCCCATGACGTCTTTCGGCCCATATGAGGCCCTATGTAACTCTTGGCCTATTAACGGCCCGTGGTGAAACTGGCCCGTAATGAATAGTGTATCACTTTACACCCATTAACAGACCATGGTGAAACTGGCCCGAAATGAACAGTGTATCACTTTATACCCATTAACGTCCCGTTATTCCGTTGGGCCGTTTCCAGCCCATGTCATCTTTCGGCCTTCTCAGAGGCCATTTCTTCTCGGGCTCATTTCCAGCATTCGTTTACTTACGGCCCGTTACTGTCATTTTCTGCTTGTGGGCCAAATTCAGCCCGTGGTTACAGTCGGCCCGTTTGTGGTCTGTTAATACGTTGGGCCGTTTTCATAGCATCATCAAATACGGCCTATTAACGATGGCCCGTTATGGTCGGCCCATGAACAGACGATTCCAACTCTAGCCCGTTTATGGCCATAATGCGGCATGTTATTGGCCCATGTTTGGCCATCGATCATACTGCCCGTATAAGGCCCATTGATGATACGGCCCATAGAAGGCCCATTGTTTCTACGGCCCATAGAAGGCCCATTGTTTCTACGGCCCGTAGAAGGCCCACTGTTTCTAAGGCCCAGTGTCACTACAGTAAATATTAGCCCATGGTTATTGTGGCCTAGTTTAAAAAATAGGTTATTGCAGCCACTAGCAAACCACGGAAAAAGAACTGCAATGACTAGAAGCAAACAAATAAACAAGACAACAAGGAAATAAATAATCAAGCAACTTACGCTAGGCTATCACGGCTATCACACATATTACATCCACTGGGCATCAAAGTTCGCCACCAGTGCAAATAAACGCGCCGATAAAGAATATACAAAACTGAGAGCACTTCAAAAGGCACTAGGCCTGGCCAGGTCGGGCCCCCCCAAACAGCTGAAGAAGCTGAGTAGACCTCAGTTGTGTCAACAATAGATGCATCAACACTAGATTTAAGGCATGATGGTGCGCACGGCAGTCCTCTGACATCTTCATTGCATCTTTGACTTCAAGTCGGAGCTGAGCTGAAGCAAGCCTTTCCGCTTTAAGTTGAGACTGAAGAAGTCGAACTGATTGAGGCAGCGACTGCACAGAGGTTGTCTCACACCTGCTGGTGAGTAGCTTCAAATCACTGTCTTCATCAAGACAGGACCTTGGGGTCATCTCGCTGTCCTCAAGATGGTTTGCCTCACTATCTTCCCAAAAGTTCTGCCTGGCGTAAGAGATACGAGTCTGAAAGAGAAACAAGGAGACACGTAACAGGTTTCACAATTATATAAGCAAATAAATGGATCTGTTCTGCATAAGGAACATGTTTTTACAACTACAATTTGAAACTGGTAGTTGTTGCAAACATCCAATCAGATGTAAACAGCAAAGCAAACAACAGTGGAGGAAATGATGCCTATCCAAATCTATACTAGAACAAAATTTGAAGGCTTGAGAAGGATGAACTTACATTACATGTTAACACGGGCTGGACAAAGCCCTTCTCCATGTTGATGGAAGGATAATTCAATAAATTCCCCAAACAAAATTCTTTATAAGCGTTGCCATTATTCTACATTTTGCAAAGAGTAAATATAGATCAAATAATATTGGAAGAAACAGAGGATAATGAAGCTCAGGTGCAGACTAATGATACATAATCAAATAGCAATTAATTAAGTACAGCATTACAAGGCAAAAGGGAGAGAGGTACTAACAAGAGCAATGCAGAGCCCATTATTGTTTTGAGATCGTATGATCCTTTGAGCAAGGAGATTCATTTGAAATTAGTTTTCATACAAGAGAGAAGGTAAGGCACAAGCAGAAATTTAGGAGTTCAAATTTTGAATTGATATCATAGACAGTACCTGACGCTGGGCTCCCAGCAGTTCTAATAGGGGTTTGGCCACTGGAGTAGGGGTAAAGTGTGGTACAATTGGGCCTGTGTTTTCTGTGGCTGCTGATCTATCTGATTTAATAGGTATCACTACCTTTTCCAAATACCTAGTTTGTACTCCTTGACGACCTGCACTCACCCTCTTCCTTTTGGACACCTATTACGAAAGAACAACATTTGACTGGGAAAACATAGTGTGACGACACATGGAATAGGTATAGAAAATGGATAGGTATGGCATATACTCATATATGATGCTTAAACTAAGAAGATGGTGTAACAAAGCAGAAGTAATGCAAGAGGTCAGAAGCAAAATATGTGTGACCAATACAACTTTGCAAAGTTAGAGCAAGCACCTTGATGGGTGAATAAGATAGGCCATCCTCCAGCATGCCAAGTTTGTTAGGCAGTGGGTCATTCCGCAATATTCCTCTCGTGCGCCCATTCTCATATTCATTTTGATAATGTTCAATATCTGACATGCATGAAAACATAAAAACAAGTGAGATTTTCTTTGTAATGCAGAAGTGATTCTAATCCAATACCGCCTCCCTGTAAACCCCTTCGTGCTATCTCTGCAATTCTTTCAAAAGATGCCATGCATGCAGTAATTTGTTGTGTGCATTAATATAATGTGGCCTACTACTCAAAATATGAGAGCTCCAGAAGTGATGACACTTCGCAGATGATAGCTTCAACATATAGTAAAGAAGAACAAGTTGACCTGACCTGACAGATTCAAAATATACTAAGGGATAACAATGCTACCTCTTGAGCTTGCGTTGGATTTCCCCAAAGAGGAAGAGATGATGCAGCAGAGTAGCATAAGTATTTCCCTAAGTTTTTGAGAACCAAGGTATCAACCCAGTAGGAGGCCACGCTCAAGTCCCTCGTACCTGCACAAAACGATAGCTACTCGCAACCAACGCGATTAGGGGTTGTCAATCCCTTCACGGTCACTTACGAGAGTGAGATCTGATAGATATAATATTTTTGGTATAGAGATGCAAAGTAAAAAGTAAAGGCAAAGTAAAAAAGCAAAGCAAGATTAAAGTGATGGAGATTGATATGATGAGAATAGACCCGGGGGCCATAGGTTTCACTAGTGGCTTCTCTCAAGAGCATAAGTATTCTACGGTGGGTGAACAAATTACTGTTGAGCAATTGACAGAATTGAGCATAGTTATGAGAATATCTAGGTATGATCATGTATATAGGCATCACGTCCATGACAAGTAGACCGAAACGATTCTGCATCTACTACTATTACTCCACTCATCGACCGCTATCCACCATGCATCTAGAGTATTATGTTAAAAACAGAGTAACACCTTAAGCAAGATGACATGATGTAGAGAGATAAATTCATGCAATATGAAATAAACCCCATCTTGTTATCCTCGATGGCAACGATGCAATACGTGCCTTGCTGCCCCTTCTATCACTGGGAAAGGACACCGCAAGATCGAACCCAAAGCTAAACACTTCTCCCATGGCAAGAACTACCAATCTAGTTGGCCAAACCAAACGGTTAATTCGAAGAGACTTGCAAAGATAACCAATCATACATAAAATAATTCAGAGAAGATTCAAATATTATTCATAGATAGACTTGATCATAAACCCACAATTCATCGGTCTCAACAAACACACCGCAAAAAGAAGATTACATCGAATAGATCTCCACAAGAGAGGGGGAGAACTTTGTATTGAGATCCAAAAAGAGAGAAGAAGCCATCTAGCTACTAACTATGGACCCGAAGGTCTGAGGTAAACTACTCACACTTCATCGGAGAGGCTATGATGATGTAGAAGCCCTCTCTGATGACGGCCCTCTCCGGCGGAGCTCCGGAACAGGCCCCAAGATGGGATCTCGTGGATATAGAAAGTTGCGGCAGTGGAATTAGGTTATTGGCTCCTCCTCTATTCGTTTGGGGGTACGTAGGTATATATAGGAGGAAGAAGTACGTCGGTGGAGCTCCGAGGGGCCCATGAGGCAGGGGGCGTGCCCTAGGGGGGGGCGCCCCCCACCCTCGTGACCGCCTCTCTGATGCCTTGGCGTAGGGTCCAAGTCTCCTAGATCACGTTCGGTGAGAAAATCACGTTCCCGAAGGTTTTATTCCGTTTGGACTCCATTTGATATTCCGTTGCTTCGGAACACTAAAATAGGCAAAAAAACAGCAATTCTGGGCTGGGCCTCCGGTTAATAGGTTAGTCCCAAAAATAATATAAAAGTGGAAAATAAAGCACAATATAGTCCAAAACAGTAGATAATATAGCATGGAGCAATAAAAAATTATAGATACGTTGGAGACGTATCAGGCATCCCCAAGCTTAATTCCTGCTCGTCCTCGAGTAGGTAAATGATAAAAAGAATATTTTTAATGTGGAGTGCTACTTGGAATAATTTCAATGCAAATCTTCTTAATTGTGATATGAATATTCAGATTCGAAAGATTCAAGACAAAAGTTTATATTGACATTAAAATAATAATACTTGAAGCATACTAACAAAGCAATTATGTCTTCTCAAAATAATATGGCCAAAGAAAGTTATCCCTACAAAATCATATAGTCTGGCTATGCTCTATCTTCAGCACACAAAATATTTAAATCATGCACAACCCCGATGACAAGCCAAGCAATTGTTCCATACTCTAACTTTTTCAATCTTCACGCAATACATGAGCGTGAGCCATGGATATAGCACTATAGGTGGAATAGAATGGTGGTTGTGGATAAGAGAAAAAAAAGGGAAGATAGTCTCACATCAACTAGGCGTCTCAACGGGCTATGGAGATGCCCATCAATAGATATCAATGTGAGTGAGTAGGTATTGCCATGCAACGGATCCACTAGAGCTATAAGTATATGAAAGCTCATCAAAAGAAACTAAGTGGGTGTGCATCCAACTTGCTTGCTCATGAAGACCTAGGGCAATTTGAGGAAGCCCATCATTGGAATATACAAGCCAAGTTCTATAATGAAAGACTCCCACTAGTATATGAAAGTGATAACATGAGAGACTCTCTACTATGAAGATCATGGTGCTACTTTGAAGCACAAGTGTGGTAAAAGGGTAGTAACATTGTCCCTTCTCTCTTTTTCTCTCATTTTTTATTTGGGCCTTTTCTTTTTTATGGACTCTTTTCTCTTTTTTTATTTGGGCTTCTTTGGCCTCTTTTATTTATTTTTTGTTCGGAGTCTCATCCCGACTTGTGGGGTAATCATAGTCTCCATCATCCTTTCCTCACTGGGACAATGTTCTAATAATGATGATCATCACACTTTTATTTTTCTTACAACTCAACAATTACAACTCGATACTTAGAACAAAATATGACTCTATATGAATGCCTCCGGCGTTGTACCGGGATATGCAATATGACAATGATGGAGTGTGTCATAATAAACGGAACGGTGGAAAGTTGCATGGCAATATATCTCGGAATAGCTATGGAAATGCCATAATAGGTAGGTATGGTGGCTGTTTTGAGGAAGGTATATGGTAGGTGTATGATACCGGCAAAAAGTGTGCGGTATTAGAGAGGCTAGCAAAGGTGGAAGGGTGAGAGTGCGTATAATCCATGGACTCAACATTAGTCATAAAGAATTCATATACTTATTGCAAAAATCTAGAAGTTATCAAAGCAAAGTATTACGCGCATGCTCCTAGGGGGATAGATTGGTAGGAAAAGACCATCGCTTGTCCCCGACCGCCACTCATAAGGAAGACAATGAATAAATAAATCATGCTCCGACTTCATCACATAACGGTTCACCATACGTGCATGCTACGGGAATCACAAACTTTAACACAAGTATTCTTTAAATTCACAACTACTCAACTGGCATGACTTTAATATTATCACCTCCATATCTCAAAACAATTATCATGCTTCAATCTTTTCTTAGTATTCAACACACTCAAAAGAAAGTTTCACAAATCTTGAATACCAAGCATACTATTATTAAGCAAATTACCATGCTATTAAGAGACTCTCAAAATAATTTAAGTGAAGCATGAGAGATCAATAGTTTCTTTAAAACAAATCCACCACCGTGCTCTAAAAGATCTAAGTGAAGCACATAGAGAAAAATTATAACGCTCAAAAGATATAAGTGAAGCACATAGAGCAAAACTACATGGCTCAAAAGATATAAGTGAAGCACATAGAGTATTCTATCAAATTCTAATTCATGTATGGCTCTCTCAAAATTTGTGTACAGCAAGGATGATTGTGGCATACTAAAACACAAAGACACTAATAATACAAGACGCTCCAAGCAAAACACATATCATGTTGGTGAATAAAAATATAGCTCCAAGTAAATTACCGATGGAAGTGGACGAAAGAGGGGATGCCTTCCGGGGCATCCCCAAGCTTTGAATTTTTGTGTCCTTGGATTATCTTGGGGTGCCATGGGCATCCCAAAGCTTAGGATCTTGCCACTCCTTGTTACATAATCCATCACAAGAATTCACCCAAAACTTGAAAACTTCACAGCACAAAACTTAAATCAGAAAACTCGTGAGCTCCGTTAGCGAAAGAAAACAAAAAACCACTTCAAGGTACTGTAATGAACTCATTATTTATTTATATTGGTGTTAAACCTACTGTATTCCAACTTCTCTATGGATTATAAACTATTTTACTAACCATAGATTCATCAAAATAAGCAAACAACAAACGAAAAACAGAATCTGTCAAAAACAGAACAGTCTGTAGTAATCTGTAGCTAGCGCAAGATCTGGAAGCCCAAAAATTCAAAAATAAATTGCTGGACGTGAGGAATTTATCTATTAATCATCTTCAAAAATAATTAACTAAATATCACTCCTCAAATAAAAATTACAGCAGTTCTCGTGAGTGCTAAAGTTTCTGTTTTTTACAGCAAGTTCAACAAGACTTTCCCCAAGTCTTCCCAACGGTTCTACTTGGCACAAACACTAATTAAACACAAAAAACACAACCAAAACAGAGGCTAAATAATTTATTTATTACTAAATAGGATCTAAAAGCAAGGAATAAAAATACAATT
Organism: Triticum aestivum; assembly: GCF_018294505.1. NCBI lineage: Eukaryota > Viridiplantae > Streptophyta > Magnoliopsida > Poales > Poaceae > Triticum > Triticum aestivum. The sequence goes on from NC_057800.1 coordinate 181,057,906, forward strand.
GGGTTGCCTCCCAACAAGCGCTATCGTTTAACACCCCTAGCTAGGCATAAAAGCGAGGATAGATCTAGGTATTGCCATCTTTGGTAGGCAATCCATACGTGGCTCTCATGATAGTTTCATATGGCAATTTTATTTTCTTTCTTGGAAAGTGTTCCATGCCATTTTTTAATGGAAATTGAAATCTAATATTCCCTTCCTTCATATCAATAATCGCACCAACCGTTCTAAGGAAAGGTCTACCAAGAATAATAGGGCAAGAAGGATTGCAATCTATATCAAGAACAATGAAATCTACGGGCACATAATTTCTATTTGCAACAATAAGAACATCATTAATCCTTCCCATAGGTTTCTTAATAGTAGAATCTGCAAGATGCAAGTTTAGAGAGCAATCATCAAAATTACGGAAATCTAGCAAATCACACAAAGTCTTGGGAATAGTAGAGACACTAGCACCCAAATCACACAAAGCATAAAACTCATGATCTTTAGTTTTAATTTTAATAGTTGGTTCCCACTCATCATAGAATTTTCTAGGGATAGAAACTTTCAACTCAAGTTTTTCTTCATAAGATTGCATCAAGGCATCAACAATATGTTCGGTGAAGGCTTTCTTTTGACTATAAGCATGTGGAGAATTTAGCACGGATTGCAACAAGGAAATACAATCAATTAAAGAGCAACTTTCATAATTAAATTCCTTGAAATCCAATATAGTGGGTTTAGCAACATCTAGATTTTTATTTCTTTCAATCCCACTTTCATCAATTTCATCATAAAGATATAAATACTCCCAATTTTTAGAACGCCTTCTAGGTAAAGGAAGATCATATTCAGTTTCATCAAGATTCATATTGCAAAACAAAGATTTAATAGGAGACACATCAATAACTTTTAGATCTTCATCTTGATTTTCATAGGAATTGGAAGAAAACGCTTTAATAAAGGCATCTTTGGAAGCACGCATCTTAGCAGTTCTTTCCTTGCACTCATCAATGGAAATTCTCATGGCTTTGAGAGACTCATTGATATCGTCCATAGGAGGAATAGATCTAAGCTTTAAAGAATCAACCTCAAGAGAAATTCTATCGACGTTCCTAGCCAAATCATCAACTTTAAGCAATTTCTCTTCAAGCAAAGCATTAAAATTCTTTTGTGAATTCATAAACTCTTTAACACTATTCTCAAATTCAGAGGGAATATTATTATAATTTCCATAAGAGTTGTTGTAGGAATTCCCATAATTATTAGAAGGATTACTAGGATATGGCATAGGATTAAAATTTCCTCTATAAGCGTTGTTACCAAAATTATTCCTACCAACAAAATTCACATCCATAGATTCATTGTTGTTCTCAATCCAAGTAGACAAAGGCATATCATTAGGATCAGAAGAAACACTCTTAGTAGCAAATAATTTCATAAGTTCATCCATCTTTCCACTCAAAACATTGATTTCTTCTATCGCATGCACTTTTTTATTAGAAGATCTTTCAGTATGACATTGAGAATAACTAACCATAATATTATCTAGGAGTTTAGTAGCATCTCCTAAAGTGATTTCCATAAAAGTGCCTCCCGCGGACGAATCTAAAAGATTTCTAGAAGCAAAATTCAATCCGGCATAAAATTTTTGTATAATCATCTACAAATTCAAACCATGAGTAGGGCAATTACGTATCATTAATTTCATTCTCTCCCAAGCTTGTGCAACATGTTCATGATCAAGTTGCTTAAAGTTCATAATATCGTTTCTAAGAGAGATGATCTTAGCGGGAGGGAAATACTTAGAGATAAAATCATCTTTGCACTTGTTCCAAGAATCAATACTATTTTTAGGCAAAGACGAAAACCAAGCTTTAGCACTATCTCTAAGCGAAAAAGGAAATAGCTTCAATTTAATGACATCATTATCGACATCTTTTTTCTTTTGCATATCACATAAATCAATGAAGCTATTCAGATGAGTAGCGGCATCTTCACTAGGAAGGCCGGCGAATTGATCTTTCATAACAAGATTCAACAAACCAGTATTGATTTCACAAGATTCAGTATTAGCAAGAGGAGCAATCGGAGTGCTAAGGAAATCATTATTATTGGTATTGGTGAAGTCACACAATTTGGTAGTATCTTGAGCCATCGCGACAAAAAAACAATCTAACACATGAGCAAACAAAAAGGCAAGCGGAAAAGAGGGGGAGGATAGAGAGAGAGGGCGAATAAAACGGCAAGGGTGAAGTGGGGGAGAGGAAAACGAGAGGCAAATGGCAAATAATGTAATGCGAGAGATAGGGATTGTGATGGGTACTTGGTATATTGACTTTTTGCGTAGACTCCCCGGCAACGGCGCCAGAAATCCTTCTTGCTACCTCTTGAGCTTGCATTGGATTTCCCCGAAGAGGAAGGGATGATGCAGCAGAGTAGGGTAAGTATTTCCCCCAGTTTTTGAGAACCAAGTTATCAATCCAGTAGGAGGCCACGCTCAAGTCCCTCGTACCTGCACAAAACGATAGCTACTCGCAACCAACGCGATTAGGGGTTGTCAATCCCTTCATGGTCACTTACGAGAGTGAGATCTGATAGATATAATATTTTTGGTATTTTTGGTATAGAGATGCAAAGTAAAAAGTAAAGGCAAAGTAAAAAAGCAAAGCAAGATTAAAGTGATGGAGATTGATATGATGAGAATAGACCCGGGGGGCATAGGTTTCACTAGTGGCTTCTCTCAAGAGCATAACTATTCTATGGTGGGTGAACAAATTACTGTTGTGCAATTGACAGAATTGAGCATAGTTATGAGAATATCTAGGTATGATCATGTATATAGGCATCATGTCCGTGACAAGTAGACCGAAACGATTCTGCATCTACTACTATTACTCCACTCATCGATCGCTATCCAGCATGCATCTAGAGTATTAAGTTAAAAATAGAGTAACGCCTTAAGCAGGATGACATGATGTAGAGAGATAAATTCATGCAATATGAAATAAACCCCATCTTGTTATCCTCGATGGCAACGATGCAATATGTGCCTTGCTGCCCCTTTTGTCACTGGGAAAGGACACCGCAAGATCGAACCCAAAGCTAAGTGAGGGAGTCCTGGATTAGGGGGCGTCCGGATGGACGGACTATACCTTCAGCCGGACTCCTGGACTATGAAGATACAAGATTGAAGACTTCGTCCCGTGTCCGGAAGGGACTTTCCTTGGCGTGGAAGGCAAGCTTGGCGATACGGATATATAGATCTCCTAACATTGTAACCGACTTTGTGAAACCCCAACCCTCTCCGGTGTCTATATAAACCGGAGGGTTTTAGTCCGTAGGACAACATACAGAACAACAATCATACCATAGGCTAGCTTTTAGGGTTTAGCCTCTCCGATCTCGTGGTAGATCTACTCTTGTACTACCCATATTATCAATCATGCAGGACGTAGGGTTTTACCTCCATCAAGAGGGCCCGAACCTAGGTAAAACTTCGTGTCCCTTGCCTCATGTTACCATCCGGCCTAGACGCACAGTTCGGGACCCCCTACCCGAGATCCGCCGGTTTTGACACCGACATTGGTGCTTTCATTGAGAGTTCCTCTGTGTCGTCGCCGTTAGGCTTGATGGCTCCTACGATCATCAATAGCGATGCAGTCCAGGGTGAGACCTTCCTCCCTGGACAGATCTTTCGCTTCGGCGGCTTCGCACTGCGGGCCAATTCACTTGGCCATCTGGAGCAGATCGAAAGCTATGCCCCTGGCCGTCAGGTCAGATTTGGAAGTTTAAACTACATGGCTGACATCCACGGGGACTTGATCTTCGACGGATTCGAGCCATTGCCGAGCGCGCCGCACTGTCACGACGAGCATGATCTAGCTCTGCCGCCGAACAGTGCCCTGGAGGCCGCACCCGCATCGGCTTCGACCCTTAATTCGGAGCCAACTGCGCCGATCGAGGATGGGTGCTTGGACACCGCCTCGGGGGCTGCGATCCCAACGGTGATCGAGCCGAACACCAGCCCCGCACTCTGTGAGACTCGTGACTCCAAGGAGTCGGACTCCTCTCCGGACTCCGAACCCTCCGCGCCCCCGCCGATCGAATCCGATTGGGCGCCGATCATGGAGTTTACTGCCGCGGACATCTTTCAGCACTCGCCTTTCGGCGATATTTTGAAGACACTAAAGTCTCTCTCTTTATCAGGAGAGCCCTGGCCGGACTACGGTCAGCAAGGTTGGGATACGGACGATGAAGAAATTCAAAGCCCACCCACCACCCACTTTGTAGCCACTGTCGACGATTTAACCGACATGCTCGACTTCGACTCAGAAGACATCGACGGTATGGACGCCGATGCAGGAGACGATGAAGAACCAGCGCCTATTGGGCCCTGGAAAGCCACCTCGTCATATGACATATACATGGTGGACACCCCAAAAGAAGGAGATGGCGATGGAACAGCGGAGGATGACCCCTCCAAGAAAGAGCCTAAGCGCCAGCGTCGGTAGCGCCGCTCAAAATCCCGCCAAAGCAAATACGATGATTCCAGCACGGGAGATAATAATACTCCGGAGAGTGCCGAAGAAAACCCCCTCCAGCAAGATTCAGCACAGGAGGATGGAGAAGCCATCCCTCATGAGAGAGCGGCAGACAGAGAGGTCGAGGACGATAATTATATGCCTCCCTCCGAAGACGAGGCATGCCTCGACGACGATGAATTTGTCGTGCCAGAGGATCCCGTCAAGCAAGAGCGTTTTCAACACAGGCTTATGGCCACGGCAAGAAGCCTCAAGAAAAAATAGCAGCAGCTTAGAGCTGATCAAGATTTGCTAGTCGACAGATGGACTGAAGTCCTTGCGGCCGAAGAGCATAAACTCGAACGCCCCTCCAAGAGCTACCCAAAGTGCAGGTTGCTACCCCGATTAGAGGAGGAAGCACTTAAACCTACATCACCAGCACTTGATACGGCCGACCGGCCACCTCGTGGCCGCGACAGAGAGGCCTCTCGGCCCTCCACTCAAGCCGCACCCCATACCAAGGCACAGGAAAATGTGCCTGACCTGCGAGATATGTTGGAGGACAAGGCAAGGCAAACAAGATCGATCTACGGATCGCATGGGTGCCCCACGACTTGAGACGGTAACCGTCACGCCGGACACAAATCCGGTAGGGCCGAACACAGTAGACAAAGCTCATTGGAGCTACGTCGTGATATAGCCCAGTACAGAGGCGCCGCACACCCACTATGCTTCAGAGACGAAGTAATGGATCATCAAATCCCCAAGGGTTTCAAACCTATAAACATCGAATCATATGATGGCACAACAGATCCTACGGTACGGATCGAGGATTGTCTCCTTCATATCCACATGGCCCGCGGCGATGATCTCCATGCCATCAAATACCTCCCACTCAAGCTTAAAGGACTAGCTCGGCATTGGCTTAACAGCTTGCCAGCAAGATTAATCAATTGTTGGGAGGACCTGGAAGCCGCATTCCTCAACAATTTCCAGGGCACTTATGTGCGACCACCAGACACCGATGACCTAAGCCACGTAATTCAGTAGCCAGAGGAATCGGCCAGGCAATTCTGGACACGGTTCCTAACAAAGAAAAATCAAATAGTCGACTGTCCGGACGCAGAGGCCCTAGCAGCCTTCAAGCACAATATCCGTGACGAGTGGCTTGCCCGGCACCTTGGACAGGAAAAGCCGAAATCTATGGCAGCACTCACGACACTCATGACCCGCTTTTGCATGGGAGAAGATAGCTGGCTTGCTCGTAGCAACAATATGACCAAGAACCCTGGTAATTCGGATACTAGGGACAGTAGTGGCAGGTCGCGTCGCAACAAGCAGAAGCGCCGCATTAACGGCGACAATGCTGAGGATACTGCAGTTAACGCCGGATTCAGAGGCTATAAATCCGGTCAGCGGAAAAAGCCATTCAAAAGAAATCCTAGGGGCCCGTCCAGTTTGGACCGAATACTCGACCGCTTGTGCCAGATACATGGCACCCCCGAAAAGCCGGCCAATCACACCAACAGGGATTGTTGGGTGTTCAAGCAGGCAGGCAAGTTAAATGCCGAAAATACCGACAAGGGGCTGCATAGCGATGACGATGAAGAGCCCTGGCCGCCGAACAACAGTGGACAGAAGGGTTTTCCCCCACAAGTGCGGACGGTGAACATGATATACGCAACCCACATCCCCAAGAGGGAGCGGAAGCGCGCGTTAAGGGACGTATATGCGGTAGAGCCAGTCGCCCCAAAGTTCAACCCATGGTCCTCCTGCCCGATCACCTTTGATCGAAGGGACCATCCCACTAGGACCCATCATGGCGGATTCACCGCATTGGTTCTAGACCCAATTATTGACGGATTTCATCTCACTGGAGTCCTTATGGACGGCGGCAGCAGCCTGAACCTGCTTTACCAGGATACAGTGCGGAAAATGGGCATAGATCCCTCGAGGATTAAGCCCACCAAAACGACCTTTAAAGGCATAATACCAGGTGTAGAGGCCAACTGTACAGGCTCAGTCACACTTGAAGTGGTCTTCGGATCTCCGGATAATTTCCGAAGCGAGGAGTTAATCTTCGACATAGTCCCGTTTCGCAGTGGTTATCACGCACTGCTCGGGTGAACCGCATTCTCTAAGTTCAATGCGGTACCGCACTACGCATACCTTAAGCTCAAGATGCCAGGCCCTCAAGGAGTAATTACGGTCAATGGAAACACCGAATGCTCCCTCCGAACGGAGGAGCACACAGTGGCCCTTGCAGCGGAAGTACAAAGCAGCCTCTCCAGGCATTTCTCCAGTCCGGCCACTAAACGACCGGACACCGTCAAGCGCGCCCGGAGTAACCTACAACAAGACCGCCTGGCACGATCCGAGTAGGCATAGCAACGCGGCCCCAACCCCAACCCTCGCAAAAAGGCGACACCAGTACTTCGCGTACATAACTACGCTCTAGAGATACCATGGGTACAGGGGGAGGGGCACCATCACGGCACGCCCAAAAATACAGCTTAAACCGTACTAGGGGCTACCGATTTTTTTCAATTTTCTCTTACTTTCAGGACTCCATCCTTCGGAAGGCCTGTTCAGCAGTTCAATTGCCGCACAAATGATGCAAGAACCAGGGAAGCAGTGGCTATCAAGCACTGCTCGGGCGAACCACATTCGCAAGTTCAATGTGGTACCTCACTACGCATACCTTAAGCTCAAGATGCCAGGCCCTCGAGGAGTAATTACGGTTAATGGAAACACCGAACGCTCCCTCTGAACGAAGGAGCACATGTCGGCCCTTGCAGCGGAAGTACAAAGTAGCCTCTCCAGGCAGTTCTCCAGTCCGGCCATTAAACTTCCAGACACCGTCAAGCGCGCCCGGAGTAACCTACAACAAGACTGCCTGGCATGTTGCGAGCAGGCGTAGCAATGCGGCCCCAACCCCAGCCCTCGCAAAAATGCGACGCTAGTGCTTCGCGTACATAACTACGCTCTAAAAATACCATGGGTACATGGGGAGGGGCACCATCACGGCACGCCCGAAACACGGCTTAAACCGCACCAGGGGCTCCCGATTTTTTAATTTTCTCTTACTTTCAGGACTCCATTCTTCAGAAGGCCTGTTCGGCAATTCAATTGCCACACAAACAATGCAAGAACCAGGGAAGCAGACAAGCCATGCCGCATTACAGAACTCCCAAGTGGTCTCTATCATGAGCAGTATACCTGTTTCGCATACCATTCCGCAGCCTGCCCCTGGAACAGACATGTTAAATAGTCCAACCTTTTGCTTATCGCATTATTTGTATCGTTCAGCTTTGATCACAGCCCTTCTTAATAAACAATGCATAGCTTTTGTCTATTTTTGCATTACTCTTTTTTTACAAACATATGTGTTGGAAATATGCCCTAGAGGCAATAATAAATTAGTTATTATTATATTTCCTTGTTCATGATAATCGTTTATTATCCATGCTAGAATTGTATTGATAGGAAACTCAGATACATGTGTGGATACATAGACAACACCATGTCCCTAGTAAGCCTCTAGTTGACTAGCTCGTTGATCAATAGATGGTTACGGTTTTCTGACCATGGACATTGGATGTCATTGATAACGGGATCACATCATTAGGAGAATGATGTGATGGACAAAGACCCAATCCTAATACTAGCACAAGATCATGTAGTTCGTATGCTAAAGCTTTTCTAATGTCAAGTATCATTTCCTTAGACCATGAGATTGTGAAACTCCCGGATACCATAGGAGTGCTTTGGGTGTGCCAAACGTCACAACGTAACTGGGTGGATATAAAGGTACACTACAGGTATCTCCGAAAGTGTCTGTTGGATTGGCACGAATCGAGACTAGGATTTGTCACTCCGTGTAAACGGAGAGGTATCTTTGGGCCCACTCGGTAGGACATCATCATAATGTGCACAATGTGATCAAGGAGTTGATCACGGGATGATGTGTTACGAAACAAGTAAAGAGACTTGCCGGTAACGAGATTGAACAAGGTATCGGGATACCGACGATCGAATCTCGGGCAAGTATCGTACCGCTAGACAAAGGGAATTGTATACGGGATTGATTAAGTCCTTGACATCGTGGTTCATCCGATGAGATCATCGTGGAACATGTGGGAGACAACATGGGTATCCAGATCCCGCTGTTGGTTATTGACTGGAGAGTCATCTTGGTCATGTCTGCATGTCTCCCAAACCCGTAGGGTCTACACACTTAAGGTTCGGTGACGCTAGGGTTATAGAGATATTAGTATGTGGTAACCCGAAAGTTGTTCGGAGTTCCGGATGAGATCCCGGACGTCACGAGGAGTTCCGGAATGGTCCGGAGGTAAACATTTATATATGGGAAGTCTTGTTTTGGTCGCCGGAAAAGTTTCGCGCATTATCGGTATTGTACCGGGAGTGCCGAAAGGGATCCGGGGGTCCACCAAGGGGGTCCACCTGCCCCGGGGGGGCACATGGGCTGTAGGGGTGTGCGCCTTGGCCAATATGGGCCAAGGGCACCAGCCCCAAGAGGCCCATGCGCCAAGAGATAAGGGAAAGAAAGAGTCCTAAAGGGGGAAGGCACCTCCTAGGTGCCTTGGGGAGGATGGACTCCTCCCTGGCCGCACCCTTCCTTGGAGGAAGGGCCAAGGCTGTGCCCCCCCCCCTCTCCCGTGGCCCTTTATATAGTGGGGAGAAGGGAGGGCAGCCGCACCTAAGCCCTGGCGCCTCCCTCTCCCTCCCATGACACATCTCCCTCCTCCCGCAGCGCTTGGTGAAGCCCTGTTGGAATCCCGCTACTTCCATCACCACGCCGTCGTGCTGCTGGATCTCCATCAACCTCTCCTCCCCCCTTGCTGGATCAAGAAGGAGGAGACGTCATTGCTCCGTACATGTGTTGAACGCGGAGGTGCCGTCCGTTCGACGCTAGGATCATCGGTGATTTGGATCACGACGAGTACGACTCCATCAACCCCGTTCTCTTGAACGCTTCCACACGCGATCTACAAGGGTATGTAGATCCACTCCTCCCTCGTTTCTAGATGACTCCATAGATAGATCTTAGTGACACGTAGGAAAATTTTGAATTTATGCTACGTTCCCCAACAGTGGCATCATGAGCTAGGTCTATTGCGTAGATTCTATGCACGAGTAGAGCACAAAGTAGTTGTGGGCGTTGATTTTGTTCAATATGCTTACCGTTACTAGTCCAATCTTGATTCGGCGGCATTGTGGGATGAAGCGGCCTGGACCGACCTTACACGTACTCTTACGTGAGACTGGTTCCACCGACTGACATGCACTAGTTGCATAAGGTGGCTAGCGGGTGTCTGTCTCTCCCACTTTAGTCGGATCGGATTCGATGAAAAGGGTCCTTATGAAGTGTAAATAGCAATTGGCATATCACGTTGTGGTTTTTGCGTAGGTAAGAAACGTTCTTGCTAGAAACCCATAGCAGCCACGTAAAACATGCAAACAACAATTAGAGGACGTCTAACTTGTTTTTGCAGGGTATGCTATGTGATGTGATATGGCCAAAAGGATGTGATGAATGATATATGTGATGTATGAGATTGATCATGTTCTTGTAATAGGAATCACGACTTGCATGTCGATGAGTATGACAACCGGCAGGAGCCATAGGAGTTGTCTCAATTTATTTATGACCTGCGTGTAACATAAACGTCATGTAATTACTTTACTTTATTGCTAACCATTAGCTGTAGTAGTAGAAGTAATAGTTGACGAGACAACTTCATGAAGACACGATGATAGAGATCATGATGATGGAGATCATGGTGTCATGCCGGTGACGATGATGATCATGGAGCCCCGAAGATGGAGATCAAAAGGAGCAATATGATATTGGCCATATCATGTCACTATTTGATTGCATGTGATGTTTATCATGTTTTTGCATCTTATTTGCTTAGAACGATGGTAGTAAATAAGATGATCCCTCATTAAAATTTCAAGAAAGTGTTCCCCCTAACTGTGCACCGTTGCGAAAGTTCGTCGTTTTGAAGCACCACGTGATGATCGGGTGTGATAGATTCTTATGTTCACATACAACGGGTGTAAGCCAGATTTACACACGCGAAACACTTAGGTTGACTTGACGAGCCTAGCATGTACAGACATGGCCTCGGAACACAAGAGACCGAAAGGTCAAGCATGAGTCATATGGTAGATACGATCAACATGAAGATGTTCACCGATGATGACTAGTCCGTCTCACGTGATGATCGGACACGGCCTAGTTGACTCGGATCATGTAATCACTTAGATGACTAGAGGGATGTCTATCTGAGTGGGAGTTCACAAGATGAACTTAATTATCCTGAACATAGTCAAAAGGTCTTCGCAAATTATGTCGTAGCTCGCGCTTCAGTTCTACTGTTTAGATATGTTCCTAGAGAAAATTTAGTTGAAAGTTGATAGTAGTAATTATGCGGACTAGGTCCGTAGACTGAGGTTTGTCCTCATTGCTTCATAGAAGGCTTATGTCCTTAATGCACCGCTCAGTGTGCTGAACCTCGAACATTGTCTATGGATGTTGCGAACATCTGACATACACATTTTGATAACTACGTGATAGTTCAGTTAAACGGCTTAGAGTTGAGGCACCGAAGACGTTTTGAGACGTCGCGAAACATATGAGATGTTTCGAGGGATGAAATTGGGATTTCAGGCTCGTGCCCACGTCAAGAGGTATAAGACCTCCAACGATTTTCTTAGCCCGCAAACTAAGGGAGAAAAGCTCAATTGTTGAGCTTGTGCTCAAATTGTCGGAGTACAACAATCGCTTGAATCAAGTGGGAGTTGATCTTCCAAATGAAATAGTGGTAGTTCTCCGAAGTCATTACCACCAAGCTGCTAGAGCTTCATGATGAACTATAATATATCAGGGACATATATGATGATCCTTGAGATGTTCGCGATGTTTGACACCACAAAAGTAGAGATCAAGAAGGAGCATCAATTGTTGATGGTTAGTGAAACCACTAGTTTCAAGAAGGGCAAGGGCAAAAAGGGATGCTTCATGAAACGGCAAATCAGCTGCTGCTCTAGTGAAGAAACCCAAAGCTGAACCCAAACCCGAGACTAAGTGCTTCTATAATAAGGGGAACAGTCACTGAAGCAGAACCACCCTAGATACTTGGTAGATGAGAAGGCTGGCAAGGTCGACAGAAGTATATTGGATATGCATTATAATGTGTACTTTACTAGTACTCCAAGTAGCACCAGGGTATTAGATACCGGTTCGGTTGCTAAGTGTTAGTAACTCGAAACAAAAGGCTACGGAATAAATGGAGACTAGCTAAAAGGTGAGATGATGATATGTGTTGGAAGTATTTCCAAGGTTGATCAAATATCGTACGCTCCCTCTACCATCGAGATTGGTATTAAAACCTAAATAATTGTTATTTGGTGTTGGCGTTGAGCATAGACATGATTGGATTATGTCTGTCGCAATATGGTTATTCATTTAAAGAGAATAATGGTTACTCTGTTTATCTGAATAATACCTTCAATGGTCTTACACCTGAAATGAATGGCTTATTGAATCTCGATCGTAGTGATACACATGTTCATGCCAAAAGATAGTAATGATAGTACCACCTACTTGTGGCACTGCCACGTAAGTCATATCGATATAAAACGCATGAAGAAGCTCCATGTTGATGGATCTTTGGGCTCACTTGTTTTGAAAGGTTTGAGACATGCGAACCATGTCTATTGGTGTATATGCATGAAGAAACTCCATGCAAATGGACCGTTTTGACTCACTTGATTTTGAATCACTTGAGACATGCAAATCATACCACATGGGCAAGATGACTGAAAGCCTCATTTTCAGTAAAATGGAACTAGAAAGCAACTTGTTGGAAGTAATACATTTTGATGTGTGCAATCCAATGAGTGCTGAGGCATGTAGTGGATATCATTATGTTCTTACTTCACAGATGATTTGAGTAGATGTTGAGTATATTTACTTGATGAATCACGAGTCTGAATTATTGAAAGGTTCTAGTAATTTCAGGGTGAAGTTGAAAGATCATCGTGACAAGAGGATAAAATATCTATGATATGATCATAGAGATGAATATCTGAATTAGGAGTTTGGCATAGAATTAAGACATTGTGGAAATTGTTTCACAACTAATACAACCTGGAACACCATAGTGTGATTGTCTGTCCGAACATCATAACTGCACCCTATTGGATATGATGCATACCATGATGTTTCTTATCGAATTACCATGATAGTTTATGGGTTAGGCATTAAAGACAACCACATTCACTTTAAATAGGGCACCACGTAATTCCGATGAGATGACACCATATGAACTATGGTTTAGAGAAACCTAAGCTATCATTTCTTAGAAGTTTGGGGCTGCGACGCTTATGTGAAAAAGTTTCAGGCTGATAAGCTCGAACCCAAAGCGGATAAATGCATCTTCATAGGACACCCAAAACAGTTGGGTATACCTCCTGTCTCATATCCGAAAGCAATAAGGGATTATTTCTAGAATCGGGTCCTTTCTCGAGGAAAAGTTTCTCTCGAAAGAATTGAGTGGGAGGATGGTGGAGACTTGATGAGGTTATTGAACCATCTCTTCAACTAGTGTGTGGCAGGGCACATGAGTTGTTCCTGTGGCACCTACACCAATTGAAGTGGAAGCTTATGATAGTGATCATGAAACTTCAGATCAAGTCACTACCAAACCTCGTGGGATGACAAGGATGCGTACTACTTCAGAGTGGTACGTAATCCTGTCTTGGAAGTCATGTTGCTAGACAACAATGAATCTACAAGCTATGGAGAAGGGATGGTGGGCCTGGATTCCAAAATGGCTCGAGGCCATATAATCCGAGAGAGGATCCATATATGAAAACAAAGTGTAGACTTTGGGAGAACTACTTGATGGTCGTAAGGCTGTTAGGTACATATGGATTTTAAAAGGAAGACGGACAATGATGGTAGGTATCACCATTAAGAAAGCTCGACTTGTCGTTAAGATGTTTTCCGACAAGTTCAAGGAGTTGACTACGATGAGACTTTCTCACTCATAGCGATGCTAAGAGTCTGTTGGAATTATATTAGCAATTACTGCATTATTTGTGAAATCTTGCAGATAGGATGCCAAAAACCATTGTTTCCTCGACGATTTTTGAGGAAAGGTTGTATGTGATACAACCGAAAGGTTTTGTTAATCCTGAAAGATGCTAATAAGTATGCAAAGCTCCAGCAATCCTTCTAAGGACTGGAGTAAGCATCTCGGAGTTGGAATGTATGCGTTGATAAGATGATCAAAGTTTTGGGTGTATACAAAGTTTATGAGAAACTTGTATTTCCAAAGAAGTGAGTGGGAGCACTATAGAATTTCTGATAAATATATGTTGACATATTGTTGATCAGAAATGACGTAGAATTTCTGGAAAGCATATAGGGTTATTTGGAAAGTATTTTTCAATGGAAAGCCTGGATTAAGCTACTTGAACATTGAGCATCAAGATCTATAAGGATAGATCAAAACGCTTAATGGTACTTTCAAATGAGCACATACCTTGACATGATCTTGAAGGTGTTCAAGATGGATCAGTCAAAGAAGGAGTTCTTGCCTGAGTTGTAAGGTATGAAGTTAAGACTTAAAGCTCGACCATGGCAGAAGAAAGAGGAAGGACGAAGGTCGTCCCCTATGCTTTTGTCATAGGCTCTCTACAGTATGCTATGTTGTGTGCCGCACCTGAAGTGTGCCTTGCCATGAGTCAGTCAAGGGGTACAAGAGTGATCCAAGAATAGATCACAGGACAACGGTCAAAGTTATCCTTGGTAACTAGTGGACTAAGGAGTTTTCTCGATTATGGAGGTGGTAAAAGAGTTCGTCGTAAAGGGTTACGCCGATGCAAACTTTGACACTAATCCAGATTATTCTGAGTAGTAAACTGGATTCGTATAGTAGAACAGTTATTTGGAATAACTCCAAATAGAACGTGGTAGCTGCATCTAGGAGATGACGTAGAGATTTGTAACACACACACGGATCTGAAAGTTTCAGACCCGTTGACTATAACATCTTTCACAAGCATAACATGATCAAACCCAGAACTCATCGAGTGTTAATCACATGGTAATGTGAACTAGATTATTGACTCTAGTAAACTCTTTGGGTGTTAGTCACATGGGGATGTGACCTTGAGTGTTAATCACATATCGATGTGAACTGGATTATTGACTCTAGTGCAAGTGGGAGACTGTTGGAAATATGCCCTAGAGGCAATAATAAATTAGTTATTATTATATTTCCTTATTCATGATAATTGTTTATTATCCATGCTAGAATTGTATTGATAGGAAACTCAGATACATGTGCGGATACATAGACAACACCATGTCCCTAGTAAGCCTCTAGTTGACTAGCTCGTTGATCAATAGATGGTTACGGTTTCCTGACCATGGACATTGGATGTCATTGATAACGGGATCACATCATTTGGAGAATGATGTGATGGACAAAGACCCAATCCTAAGCCTAGCACAAGATCATGTAGTTCATATGCTAAACCTTTTCTAATGTCAAGTATCATTTCCTTAGACCATGAGATTGTGCAACTCCCGGATACCGTAGGAGTGCTTTGGGTGTGCCAAACGTCACAACATAACTGGGTGGCTATAAAGGTACACTACAGGTATCTCCGAAAGTGTCTGTTGAGTTGGCACGAATCGAGACTGGGATTTGTCACTCCGTGTAAACGGAGAGGTATCTCTGGGCCCACTCGGTAGGACATCATCATAATGTGCACAATGTGATCAAGGAGTTGATCACGGGATGATGTGTTACGAAACGAGTAAAGAGAGTTGCCGGTAACGAGATTGAACAAGGTGTCGGGATACCGACGATCGAATCTCGGGTAAGTATCGTACCGCTAGACAAAGGGAATTGTATACGGGATTGATTAAGTCCTTGACATCGTGCTTCATCCGATGAGATCATCATGGAACATGTGGGAGCCAACATGGGTATCCAGATCCCGCTGTTGGTTATTGACCGGAGAGTCATCTCGGTCATGTCTGCATGTCTCCCGAACCCGTAGGGTCTACACACTTAAGGTTCGATGACGCTAGGGTTATAGAGATATTAGTATGCAGTAACCCGAAAGTTGTTCGGAGTCCCGGATGAGATCTCGGACATCACGAGGAGTTCCGGAATGGTCCGGAGGTAAAGATTTATATATGGGAAGTCTTGTTTTGGTCGCCGGAAAAGTTTCGCGCATTATCGGTATTGTACCGGGAGTGCCGAAGGGATCCGGGGGTCCACCAAGGGGGTCCACCTGCCCCGGGGGGCCACATGGGCTGTAGAGGTGTGCGCCTTGGCCTATATGGGCCAAGGGAACCAGCCCCAAGAGGCCCATGCGCCAAGAGATAAGGGAAAGAAAGAGTCCTAAAGGGGGAAGGCACCTCCTAGGTGCCTTAGGGAGGATGGACTCCTCCCTGGCTGCACCCTTCCTTGGCGGAAAGGTCAAGGCTGCGCCCCCCCTCTCCCTTGGCCCTATATATAGTGGGGAGAAGGGAGGGCAGCCGCACCTAAGCCCTGGTGCCTCCCTCTCCCTCCCATGACACATCTCCCTCCTCCCACAGCGCTTGGCGAAGCCCTGTTGGAATCCCGCTACTTCCACCACCACGCCGTCATGTTGCTGGATCTCCATCAACCTCTCCTCCCCCCTTGCTGGATCAAGAAGGAGGAGACGCCGCTGCTCCGTACGTGTGTTGAACGCGGAGGTGCCGTCCGTTCGGCGCTAGGATCATCGGTGATTTGGATCACGATGAGTACGACTCCATCAACCCCGTTCTCTTGAACGCTTCCGCGCGCGATCTACAAGGTTATGTAGATCCACTCCTCCCTCGTTGCTAGATGACTCCATAGATAGATCTTGGTGACACGTAGGAAAATTTTGAATTTATGCTACGTTCCCCAACAATATGTTCCTTAAACGACATGTTGCACCCGTACACTTTGGTACAGCCAAAATACGCCAGGGGCTTTAGTACCCCTCAATATGGTGTGAGAAGTCCGAACACTTTAACAAGTGCGGCACCCCAAACTTATAGCATTATCGGCTCCGAATCATGTCTTGGGTCAATAGTTGGGTTTGCCCGGCTCCTATGTTTTGGTGCCATACGTTCCGCTATGTTGGCTAAGGTAGCACTAGGAGAACTATTGCGATTGTGCCCCAGTTGAGCTGGGTCGAGCACCTCAGTAGAGAAAGCTAAAACTAACTGTCATGATGAAGCGAGAGCTGGTCGCTGTTCGAGAGGTTTTTCGAGTCCCTAAAGACTTATGCCGCTTAGAGCGAGGAGTTCGCTCTGTCCGGCCAAGGCGTGGATAGCGCCCCGAACTCGGTCTTCCGAATACCAGGGGCTTCGCTGAAATTTAAAATTATTGAATTCTATGGCTAAATGAGAGTGTTCACGCATTATAGTCCGATTGCCTTGTTTGTTGTGCTGAGCGCCTCCCTCGAAGGACCCAAACATGGGAAAAAGAGCGCTCAGGTTTATCCCCGAACACCCCAGCACTAGCGGCACAGGGGCAGAAGCCGATGACTCGCCATCTCTCAGAATTGATAAACAACCGCACAAAAGGTAATATTTTAAATTCCAACAGCATTGCTTAGCGCATATGAACAAGTTTTCAGCGCACAGGACAAAACGAGCGAGTTTTACTCAAAAATTACATCCCTGGAACATTCATCTGCCATAAGGCAGGCACCCTTCAGAACATCCTTATAATAATTCTCGGGCTTGCGATGCTCTTTCCCCGGTGGTGGCCCGGCCTTCACAAGCTTCTCAGCATCCAGCTTTCCCCAATGCACCTTAGCACGGGCAAGGGCCCTACGGGCACCTTCAATGTAGATGGAGCGCTTGATGACTTCGAGCCTTGGACAGGCCCCCACCAGCCGCCGCACCAGCCCGAAATAGCTCCCAGGCAGAGCCTCTCCAGGCCACAGCCGAACAATGAGGCCCTTCATGGCCTATTCGGCCGCCTTGTGGAGCTCGACCAGTTGCTTCAGCTGGTCGCTCAGGGGCACGGGGTGTCCGGCCTCAGCATACTGAGACCAGAACACCTTCTCTGTCGAGCTTCCCTCCTCGGCTCGATAGAATGCAGCGGTATCGGACACGCTACGGGGAAGATCTGCGAACGCTCCTGGAGAGCTCCGGATTCGGGTAAGTAACAAGTAACTCACATTTATGTGTTTGCTTTGCATAAAGAATGCCTTACCCGCCGCTATCTTTTTCACCACATCCAACTCCTGGAGGGTCTTCTGGGATTCGGCCTTGGCATTTTTAATAGCCACCGCGAGCTCGGAGCCCTCGAGCCATAAGACGTTGGGCATCTTGCCCACCACCATGGCACCTCCGCACTCCGCCTGGTTACCGCGCACCACCTTCGGCTTGACATTGAAAGTCTTGAGCCATAGGCCGAAATGGGGACGGATGCGGAGAAAAGCCTCGCACACGACGATACACACCGAGATGTTGAGGATGAAGTTCGGGGCCAGATCATGCAAATCCAGGCCGTAGTAGAACATGAGTCCCCGGACGAATGGGTGGATAGGAAAGCCCAGTTCGCGGAGGAAGTGGGGAAGGAACACTACCCTCTCATGGGGCCTTGGGGTGGGGAGGAGCTGCCCCTCTTCAGGAAGCCGGTACGCGATGTCGTTAGACAAGTATCCGGCCTTCCTCAGTTTTTTGGCGTGTCCCTCCGTGACGGAGGAGACCATCCACTTGCCTCCCGCTCCGGACATGGCTGGAAAAGGTTGAGGTGGGGAGTGCGGACTGGGGTGCTGGAGCTCGAGTGCGTGAAAATGGATAGGCAAAGGAGGAAGAAGGCGTAGGTGAAAAGGTGGATCATTATCCCATTATATGGGTGGACGCAACTACGTGTCCCCACCAGCCTGGTAAAACTCGCTTATCTCCAAGCGCCGTAATCAATGGCACGGTTGGGTTACCCACGCCCGTATTGATGAGAATCCCGGAATAAGGGGACACGATCTCTGCTTCGACGAGACATGCCAAGGAAACCGCCTTGCATGACACGCTGAGGTGGGACAATAAAACGATTAGAATAAAGGCTTGGCCGTGGTGCGAAGTCACACTACGGAATACGTCAGCAAATTAGATTTGTGTAAATATTATTCTCTCTATGGCAATATGTGGAAACTTATTTTGCAGAGCTGGACACTATCTTTGTGTTCAAAATCATCTATGAAGTACTTGGAGGAGGAACCCGCCTTGCAATGCCGAAGACAATCTGCGCGCCGGACTCGTGGGCTACTGAGGGAGTCCTAGATTAGGGGGCGTCCGGATGGCCGGACTATACCTTCAGCCGGACTCCTGGACTATGAAGATACAAGATTGAAGACTTCGTCCGGTGTCCGGAAGGGACTTTCCTTGGCGTGGAAGGCAAGCTTGGCGATAGGGATATATAGATCTCCTACCATTGTAACCGACTTTGTGTAACCCTAACCCTCTCCGGTGTCTATATAAACCGGAGGGTTTTAGTCCGTAGGACAACATACAGAACAACAATCATACCATATGCTAGCTTCTAGGGTTTAGCCTCTCCGATCTCGTGGTAGATCTACTCTTGTACTACCCATATCATCAATATTAATCAAGCAGGACGTAGGGTTTTACCTCCATCAAGAGGGTCCAAACCTGGGTAAAACTTCATGTCCCTTGCCTCCTGTTACCATCCGGCCTAGACGCACAGTTCGGGACCCCCTACCCGAGATCCACCGGTTTTGACACCAACACTAAGCACTTCTCCCATGGCAAGAACTACCAATCTAGTTGGCCAAACCAAACGGATAATTCGAAGAGACTTGCAAAGATAACCAATCATACATAAAACAATTCAGAGAAGATTCAAATATTATTCATAGATAGACTTGATCATAAACCCACAATTCATCGGTCTCAACAAACACACTGCAAAAAGAAGATTACATCGAATAGATCTCCACAAGAGAGGGGGAGAACTTTGTATTGAGATCCAAAAAGAGAGAAGAAGCCATCTAGCTACTAACTATGGACCCGAAGGTCTGAGGTAAACTACTCCCACTTCATCAGAGAGGCTATGATGATGTAGAAGCCCTCCGTGATGACGGCCCTCTCCGGCGGAGCTCCGGAACAGGCCTCAAGATGGGATCTCGTGGATACAGAAAGTTGCGGCAGTGGAATTAGGTTTTTGGCTCCTCCTCTGTTTGTTTGGGGGTACATAGGTATATATAGGAGGAAGAAGTACGTCGGTGGAGCTACGAGGGGGCCACGAGGCAGGGGGCGCGACCTAGGGGGGGGGCGCCCCCCACCCTCGTGACCGCCTCTCTGATGCCTTGGCGTAGGGTCCAAGTCTCCTGGATCACGTTCGGTGAGAAAATCACGTTCCCGAAGGTTTTATTCCGTTTGGACTCCGTTTGATATTCCGTTTCTTCGAAACCCTGAAATAGGCAAAAAACAACAATTCTGGGCTGGGCCTCCGGTTAATAGTTAGTCCCAAAAATAATACAAAAGTAGAAAATAAAGCCCAATATAGTCCAAAACAGTAGATAATATAGCATGGAGCAATCAAAAATTATAGATATGTTGGAGACGTATCAAACAACTCGACCTGACCAGTCGACCGCAAGAGAAGAGTATCATCTTAAAGAACAACAGAAGAGCAAGCAGATTGAAGATATTACACGTCTTTTAATACAATGTTGGTTGGCCACCCATGATGAACTAGAGCACACAGAGAAATACTATTCTTTCCTGTCTCTCCATGTGTGGCTCACATGCATTTCGAAACTAAAGTAGGAACATTTAGCTAACCAATTAAACATCTCTCAGTTTTACTAATATTAGCAATAATATCAGATATGAATTTGTACAACTAAGCTTGTTTAGCTCGATGGGTGGAGCAGTGCTATTATGACATGAACCACGTAGGCTGATTGTGGTCATCATAAAATGGGGAAAACATAAGCATGATGAGTACAGTGTTGACCGTGGCAGTGGGATGGCAGATCTGAAGCTGCAAACCGTGCAAAGGGTAGTTAGAAACCGATGTTTGCTTTGGAATAACAACTAAGATTTGGTATGGACAAGAAAGTACGGTCAACAAGTGACAAAGAAATGCAATTACGCTGTCTGTCTATATGTCGCGACATGCATTTGGAAACTCAAGTGGGACCTTTAGCTAACCAATTAAATGTGTCGGTTAACTAATATCAGTATCATATCACAATCATATTTGAACAACTAAGCTTTCAAATTCTGAGTATTGTGTTGTTTAGCTTGAAGGGTGGAGTAATTCTAGTACGACAGAAAGCACCTACGCAGATCATAGTAGAGTAGATAAAAGGGGAAAACCCTAAGCATCAAGAGAAAAATCAGGAAAGTGGAACTAGCTGGACCAGTGGGTGGCGCACATGCTTTTCGAAACGAATATAGGAACATTAGGTGACCGATTGAACGTTCTCTGTTTTAGTGATATGAGCATCATATCAGATTCGTATTTCAACACGTAAGCTTTGGGTTGAGGTCTTGACGAGCAGTGCTAGCACGACATGAAGCACCTACAATGATGGTCGTGAATATAAAGGGGGGAAACCATAAGCTTTATAAGTATAGTGCCCGTGCCATGACGGATCTGAAGGTGCAAACCGGACAAAGCTACTTCGCAACCAATGTTTGCTTTCAACTAGCCACTACGATTTGGCACGGACAAGAAAAGTACAGTAAACAAATTATGATCTATTTTCCGGGTGAGATCAATAACTTAAGCACATATGGAAGAGTACCACCTCTCTTGCAATGCCGTGTAGGCCTATGCTGATACGTTGAGGGTGCTGCGGGTGCGATGGCTGTCGGCAGTGGGGAAGAAGACTTTAGACGGCAGACGGCCGGGTCGGGGGATATATCTTGTTGCCGTGGACGAGGCGGTCGTAGGAGCGGCAACGACAAGGTGGACGATGGCGCCGATGAAGCGAGAGGAGGCGATGAAAGGATGTTGGTCCAGCGCCGTGGATGAGAGACGTCCATCTCTTGTAGTGGATGACGGGGTAGGGGTAGCGGCTCTGGCAAGGTGGAGGATGGGGTAGCGGACGGAGGAGACTGGCCGCAGTGCGGAGGTTGTCGTGCCGCCGACGGTGTATGAATGGGGAAATGGAGGGGAGGGGGATCTCAAACTTTGGGACACGCTTCTCTGAAATGGGGGAAAGTTACGAAGTTATCCCCCGTTTAAAATTTCGGACATCACGTCGGTTGGGGATAGGACGGTAATCTCGCATCTCCCAAATAATTGCCGGTAACTATTTCGGGCGAGGAGAGGGTGTTTTGCCTCCCACGGTTGGCGCCCACGGTGTATGAACGGGGCTGACAGGTAGGGCGGTTGTGTCACGTCTGATGGAAGTTACACATCTGCCCCTATTTAAAATATTAGCCTACATCGATTTCGGGCAAGGAGAGGGTGTTTTGCCGCCCACGGTTGGCGCCCACGGTGTATGAACGGGGCTGACAGGTAGGGCGGTTGTGTAACGCCCTGAGACCGATGTGCCACGTGTCCTCCAGTTATTCGCTGTTGTTGCCTTGTCATTTGCTTGCGTGTTGCATTTCATCATGTCATCATGTGCATTGCATCATCATGTTTTCAAAACTTGCATTCGTCCGGGTTCTCCGAGTTCTCTCCGTTGTCCGTTCTGAGCCCAACCACACTTGCACGCGCCCGCGCCATGTCCGAGTTACTATATTATAAGTGGCCGGAAAATGTTCTCGGATTGGGTTGAAATTTGGCGTGCGGTCTTATTTTAGTGTAGGTAGGCCGCCTGCCAAGGTTCATCGCATTCGGAGTTCGTTTGATGCCCCAACGGATAAATATAGCGGCAATAGTAGCCGGTCTAACATCGGACATTTTCGGTCTCCGGAAACAGTCACCGGGTCTTCTCTCTTCTCTTTTCTCAGCCTAAGGCCTTCTGCACAGCCCACTACCTCTGCACGTTCCAACCTAACCTCTCCCGTCAGCCCGCGGCCATCCTCGCGCGCGCGTCCGAAATTTGTCCCGAACCCGACCCGGGGAGTCATCACCGTTGGGTCCGGATCGTCCCCAAATGTCTGCAAAACATCACCATTTCTTTATTTGGACTTCCTAGTCTATTTTTCTCGACCGCTCGATTTTAATTGGAGTGATGGATTAGCCCCTAAACACTCCCTCTTTCCTTATATATATATACTCCCTAGTCTAAATCTAGACCAAACCCTATTTTCTAGGGATCCTCCCCTATCCACTCGTCGCCGCCGCCACTCCAACGGATCCACTTCGGGACCCATCCCGCATCCACCTCGTGTTCATTCACCCACCAACCAGAGCAGCGTTCGTCCTTGCCTGCCCGCATCCCATCGAGATCCATCTCCACCAACCGGACTCCACCCAAGCCTTCCCCTCGATCCACCTCGTCCCCGTGCCCGAGATCCACTCCTCCAACGCGCTCGGCCTCCACCATCTTCCTCGCGAGGACTCGCTCCAGCTTCCTCTGCCGCATCAAGAACGACGACCACAACTTGAACCCAGTCATCGTCGTCACCTAGGTAGTCCCCAACCAACGCCCCCCTTCTTATCCTTCTCATGCTCATCCCGTTTCCCCTCTCTGAACCCTTTGTTTTCTGCCCATCTGCCGCAGGAGCAGCTACGCCCTGGCCAGGAGCCCGCCGTGGGCGCCTCCGCTGTCCAACCTCGCCTCTGTCTCGACTTCACCGTGCTCCTCCCCTACCCAGAGCCCGACCGCGACCAGCACCCGACGCCGGCAAGCAGCAACAGAAGCTCCCGCATCCCCTCATTCCTGAGCCCGTCGTCCTCCACAGACCATGAACCCAACCGTCTCCATCTTCTTCACGGAGGTTGCCTCGCTCGCCCTGTTGTCGGATGCCGCTGTCGTCAGATGCCGCCATCATCCTCCTCGACCCCCACCATCCAGATCCGCTCGGTGCCGCCCCGTTCTGCTGTTCCTTGAGGTCCCTGCACCTTCCAGCGCCGCTGCTGCCTCAATTCCATCCCGCCGTCCCCGGCTTCCACTTCAACGAGCAGCAGGAGCACCACTCATCGTCGTTGACTGCAGCCGCACGTGGACTCCCGCGCCTTGGGCCGCCTTCGGTTGCCAAGGTCCCGCCCGCTCCAGATCCGGCCGGCCTCCGCCAAGTCGCTGCTGCCTTCAGCCCCCGTCGTTGCCGGAGTTTGCGCCGCCGCTGCTCTGTTTCTGCTTCTGCTTCCTGTCGAGCAGAGCAGCGCGCCCGCTCCTCCCTGTCGTGTTGACCACGAACGCCCGAGCCAGTGGACCAAACCCTTGCCTCCAGTCCCGGCCCAGCTCGCGTACAGTCGGCCCCCTCTCCATGTCGCCCGCACCCTTGGCCTCAAGCCAGCCGGCCCTCTTGGGCCTCCTCCACCGACCAGCCCATGAGGCATGGTGAGATGCCCCCAGCTCCTGTTCCTGCTAGGCCAGCAAGTTTCGGCCCTTGTCTTTTTTTCTGTTCTACGAATTTGTCTTTTTTTGTAGAGTACTGCATATTTGCAGAAAAACCCTCCATGTTCATGCATATAATAACTTAATAACCGTGCATCATATTAAAATGATTTGTGTATGAAACTTGCTCAGAATTTTGTGTTGGGTAATAATTTGCAACTTCCATCCATGTTTAAAATATTTAAAATGTTGTTTGATTAAATTTGCTCCTATGCCATGTTAAAATGCTTTAATTCATAACTAAATAACCGTAACTTGGAATTTAACAAACTTTATATGTAAATGGGGTGGAAAAATGCCTAGTTTAACATGGTGGTTTTACTTTGCATGTTTAACAACTCTAAAATTGTGTTTAGGGCAGAACAGTACCAAACCATAAAATATGCATATGGGGTTTTACCGGAATTGTTGTTCATTGTTTCCGGCCTCATTTAAACTTGACTAGATAGGTAGTTTTGCTTTTCTTCACTCTCTTGCCATGCTAACAACATTTAATCTTGTTGGGTACATAACCAAGAGAGAACTAAATAATTGATGTGGTGTTCCGCCAATATGCATCCCGATGCATATTGGGCTCCATTTAACTTGTAGTTTTGTTTGTGCACTCTGCCATGCCATGCTTCATTAAATCGGACATGCATCATACTTGGTTGTGCATCATCCCATGTTCATGTATTGGTTGTTTACTATGTTGTGTGCTTCTTTTCGGTGTTGCTTCTTCGGGTTGGTTCCGATAACGTCGCGTTTGTGAGGACCCGTTCGTCTACGTCCGTTTGTCTTCTTCATGGACTCGTTCCTCTTCCTTGCGGGATTTCAGGCAAGATGATCGTACCCTCGAAATCACTACTATCTTTGCTTTGCTACATGCTCGCTCTTTTGCTATGCCTATGCTGCGATACCTACCACTTGCTTATCATGCCTCCCATATTGTTGAACCAAGCCTCTAACCCACCTTGTCCTAGCAAACCATTGATTGGCTATGTTACCGCTTTGCTCAGCCCCTCTTATAGCGTTGTTAGTTGTAGGTGAAGATTGAAGTTTGTTCCTTGTTGGAACATGGAGATGTTGTTCCTTGTTGGAACATGTTTACTTGTTGGGATATCACAATATATCTTATTTAATTAATGCATCTTTATACTTGGTAAAGGGTGGAAGGCTCGGCCTTATGCCTGGTGTTTTGTTCCACTCTTGCCGCCCTAGTTTCCATCATATCGGTGTTATGTTCCCGGATTTTGCGTTCCTTACGCGGTTGGGTTATAATGGGAACCCCTTGACAGTTCGCTTTGAATAAAACTCCTCCAGCAAGGCCCAACCTTGGTTTTACCATTCGCCACCTAGCCTTTTTCCCTTGGGAGTCGCACATCCCGAGGGTCATCTTTATTTTAACCCCCCACCGGGCCAGTGCTTGTCTAAGTGTTGGTCCAAACTAGAGCCACTTGCGGCGCCACCTCGGGGAAACTTGAGGGCTGGTTTTAGCTGTACGTAGTGTTCATCCGGTGTTGCCCTAAGAACGAGATATGTGCAGCTCCTATCAGGATGTCGGCGCATCCGGCGGTCTTGCTGGACTTGTTTTACCATTGTCGAGGATGTCTTGGAGTACCGGGATACCGAGCCTGATCGGAATGTCTCAGGAGGAGGTCTATTCCTTCGTTGAGCGTGAGAGCTTGTGATGGGCTAAGTTGGGACTCCCCTGCAGGGATTTGAACTTTTGAAAGCCGTGCCCGCGGTTATGGGCAGATGGGAATTTGTTAATGTCTGGTTGTAGATAACTTGAACCTTAATTTAATTAAAATGAGTCAACTGCGTGTGTAACCGTGATGGTCTCTTTCCGGCGGTGTCCGGGAAGTGAACACGGTGTTGGAGTTATGTTTGACGTAGGTTGTTCTAGGATCACTTCTTGATCATAGTTTATCGATCGTGCTTTGCCTTCTCTTCTCGCTCTCTTTTGCGTATGTTAGCCACCATATATGCTAGTCGCTTGCTGCAGCTCCACCTCATACCTTTTACCTTACCCATAAGATTAAATAGTCTTGATCGCGAGGGTGCGAGATTGCTGAGTCCCCGTGGCTCACAGATACTTCCAAAACCAGCTTGCAGGTGCCGATGAGACCGTGCAGATGACGCAACCAAACTCAAGAGGATATCGTTGAAGATCTTGTCCTTTGTGTCGTTTCGTTCTAGTTGATCAGTAGTGGAGCCCAGTTGGGGTCGATCGGGGACCTTTGTCTCTTTTGGGGTTCTTCTTATATTTTGGCTCCGTAGTCGGGCCCTGATTGTATTTGGATGATGTAATGTTTTATTCATGTAATTGTGTGAAGTGGCGATTGTAAGCCAACTATGTATCTCTTTCCCTTATGTATTACATGGGTTGTGTGAAGATTACCTCACTTGCGACATTGCTTTCAATGCGGTTATGCCTCTAAGTCGTGCTTTGACACGTGGGAGATATAGCCGCATCAAGGGCGTTACATGTTGGTAATCAGAGCATTCCCCGACCTTAGGAGCCCCATTGCTTGATCGTTTTTAGCGGCCGAGTTGTGTCTATAAAAATGTTTTGAGTCATTTAGGAATTATATATCGGAGAGTTTAGGAATTCTTTTTACTTCCCAGTCTCCTCATCACTCTGGTAAGGCATCCTGACATAGAATTTTGACTCTTCTCTTCTCAAATTTCACTAAAAAAAATTTTAGGATCACGCGGGTATCTTGGGATCGTTCCGATGGTTTTGTGCCGAGAACATTGTCTTGGTGCCTCCTGTCAGGGGTTTTGTGGAAGTGTCCCGGGGAGTTGAGCTCTGAGGTGTTGTCGTCATAATTTTATCGTTGCAATTCTAGAATACCTGAGTTTAGTACGCCGACATCGAAAATCTCTTTTATGCAGTTCGTTGGTGAGATAACCTCGACGCCACCCAGTGCTGGGGCAGGAGTTCGGGAGTATTGCCATAACTTGTATAACGGATGCTTTTAGAAGGTTGAGGTAGATGATTTCCAAAGGTTTCTTGGTTATGTGTTGAAGGATGGATACAGCTGGATGTAGGATTTGCTAGTTTTGGGTGAGATATTATGCTTCCCTTGTATCCCCAACACCTGATTGCATAACCGGAAAATTTCGGGAGTTTATAAGTGGGAATTCAAGTAGCTCTTAGGATATCTTTCCGACAAATGTATGATATGAAATTGGGGTTCGACGTCTAGTGGTCCGCCTATTCACGATCGGTTTTACAGTGGTCTCGTTGTGTCTTAAAGAGTCCTTGGCTATGCCGACTCGGGGATGCTTCATATGTCATGTGCAATGCCTTGTACATGATCGTGTTGTACGATCGAGCCCGTGTAGGCCCCACCACGAAAACTTCGGACGAAATCTCTATCATATGTTTGTTCTGGCTTATTCCGCAAGCCAATCCTCGTTTTGTTTTGAGATGTGTTATTCGAGTTGCTTCAAAGTCAAATGTTGATTCCATTCCCTTTCCTAAGCGGTGTTCTCATATTCCTATGTGAATTCCAAACCCCTTCATATTAATCGAGATTGTCTTTCCAATCCTTTTCAACCGACGTGTTTTCTCTTCAAGTGGACCTGATCATTTCAACTTCCGCTAGATCAAGTATCAGTTCTTCTCAATGTTGTTTGTGTCATCCATCTCCAAGTTGCCTTTGTTTTCCCCGCCCTCCCTCCCTTGTTTTCTTTAAGGACTCAGATTTCCTTATCGTGTATCCATCTTATTGATGTGAAGTCTCTCCATTCTTTTCTGTCAATATTCTTATCCGGTGATTCTCATGAAGATTCTAATGGAGCTTCAAGCTCATCATTCGTCGTTCTTTTTCTTCTCCGGTGGATTCTAGTCAAACTTTGTTCATCATATCTTTTCCTCGTTTCAATACCTTATCATACTGGTGCACCTCATAATAGTTCACTTCTCGCTATTCAATTGTTCCGGAGTGCTCAAGATATCTTACAAGATTCATTTCCATTCTTAATCCTTTCAAGCTCTTTTGAGTTTGTTATCTCAGTCAAGCCATTTAATTCAATCAGTGCATTCTCTCTTTTAAATTCCTCAACGGTATTTCTTTTGAGTGGGCCCTAACCCACAGGTTTTTTTCCCAGGATCTTACCTGACTCTTCTTAATTTCCCGGAGCTATCCTAAAATCTTTTCAAAGTTTGACGTAAGAATGAATTATCATCAGTAAAATGTAATTCTCCAAGATCTTTCAAATTCTTTTCATAGTTGGCTGAACCTCTTCGCTTTTGATTCTCCCGGAGTGTCTAAATAATTCTTGGTGGTGTTCTTCGTCGTCATTTGAAGACCGAATAAGAGTTTTACCTCCATATCTTATCCGTTCTCTCAGAGATCCGTGGTTCTAATTCGAGGCCATCCTCTCATAATTGTTTTGATTGTGAAAATTCTTTTCACCTATCCGGAGCAATTCAAGAGTCTCTTCAGTTTGATCATCCGGAGCCCATCATCTGAGATTTATTCATTCTCGGCTTTCAGTTATCATTCTCCAAATCTTACCGGTGCATCGCCCAAATATCCTCTAATCAGCTCGTGATCTATTCGTTCTCATGGATCTAAATTCACTCTAGCATCTTCGTTCATTTGCTAATCCTTCCCGGTGTTTCTTCATGTTTTATTCGTTCTTTTTCAATTCTACCGGTGGCTCTTCCAACATTCTTCTTCCTTCGTTATTTTATCAATGGACTCTTTCTTTCCAATTCTACCGGTGGTTCACTCAAGATTCTTCTTCCTTCATTTATCATATCAATTTATTCGTTGTTTCAATTCTTACGGTGGTTCGTTGAAGACCTTCCTAAGTTTGCGCTATATCTCTCTTAATCTTTTTACGAGGATAAGTAGTATGCCAAATCCGTTGCTTGTCAGCAATTAAATTGTTGAAGGATATGCATAACATAATTCTTATTCTTGTTCCATCCAAGTGATTAATTCTTTTTCCGGAGTGGTTCATCATATCAAATTCTCGATTCGATATGCTTTATCTATTCTTTTCCGGAGTTCCAAGTTTCCACTCTATCTCGTCGGAAAGCTTCATCTAATCGTTACAAGGGTTCACCTTGTGTTTTCAACTTCTCCTTCTTTTCGTTATTTTTTATTACCGGAGTTCTCATGAAGGCTCTACAAGATGGTTCATGAAGGATTTAATTCTTTCCCGAAGTGTTCATCGAGATTCTTTTCAGAAGTGCTCAAGTATTCTTTATCTTGCATTTTAAAGTGCAATTCATTCAACCGTATCATTCGAAGTGGTATTATGTCATTCTTGATAATTTGAGTTCATGTTTCATGATTCACTTGTTGTTAAGAATGAGGTATTTTAAATCCATCAATCTCGTCATTGGATTTACCTTGGGTCATATTTCACCTAAAGCTTTCCCTAAGGATTGTTGCTATCTATGGTGCTTAAAATTGACCCAAGTTCTTCTTCTACCCCCGGTGAAATAAGTTCTCATCTTCTTGTTCATATCAATCCAATTCTTCTTTTACCCTCCCGGTGAAATATTTTCTCGTCTCCTCGTTCATATCAATCCAATTCTTTTCCCGTGAGTGGCAGGTTGTCACCTCATAATTTGAGATGTATTCCATAAGACCATATCAAGCTTATTATTTTCGTTGTTGGTTTTCCAACAACTCCGTTCAACCCTTCTCCTAAAGATGCCTTTTCAGGCTCTTTTGTAGAAGAAGTTGGCATTGTCTTCTACATTCATTTGTCTCAATTATCTTTACTCTACTCTTTCGTTCCGGAGGCATTGTGATGTTGCTCTCTGCAACCCATCTTCTTGTTTTGTCAAGATCGTGTTCTTTTCGTCCTTATCCTTTTAACCGGAGTGTCGTGCCTGCTTTTCGAATTTTTCCCATTCTGCCAAGTTTTGCCTCCCTTCTCAGACGGAGTGCTGCTCAAATTATATCATTCTTAATCCTTCTCTATCTTATTTTAACCGGAGTGGTTTCAATATACATCTTGCCCTTCAACCTCAAGGTTTTTCGCAATGTTCTTTGTCCCTCTTTTCTAACGGAGTGTTTTCAAATTTGTCATCTCCGTTATTCTTTTTCTCGAAATGGCTTAACCTTTTCAAGGTTCTTTGGTCTCACTCGTTTGTAAAAGAAGAAACTTAGCTTTACCTCTTCTGTTTCTCTTCCGTTTTTCCCTCCGGTGCCATTCTAGATCTCGGGACGAGATCCTCTCGTAGTGGTGGAGTGTTGTAACGCCCTGAGACCGATGTGCCACGTGTCCTCCAGTTATTCGCTGTTGTTGCCTTGTCATTTGCTTACGTGTTGCATTTCATCATGTCATCATGTGCATTGCATCATCATGTTTTCAAAACTTGCATTCGTCCGGGTTCTCTGAGTTCTCTCCGTTGTCCGTTCTGAGCCCAACCACACTTGCACGCGCCCGCGGCATGTCCGAGTTAGTATATTATAAGTGGCCGGAAAATGTTCTCGGATTGGGTTGAAATTTGGCGTGCGGTCTTATTTTAGTGTAGGTAGGCCGCCTGCCAAGTTTCATCGCATTCGGAGTTTGTTTGATGCCCCAACGGATAAATATAGCGGCAATAGTAGCCGGTCTAACGTCGGACGTTTTCGGTCTCCGGAAACAGTCGCCGGGTCTTCTCTCTTCTATTTTCTCAGCCTGAGGCCTTCTGCACAGCCCACTACCTACTGCAAGTTCCAACCTAACCTCTCTCGTCAGCCCGTGGCCATCCTCGCGCGCGCGTCCGAAATTTGTACCGAACCCGACCCGGGGAGTCATCACCGTTGGGTCCGGATCGTCCCCAAACCTCTACAAAACATCACCATTTCTTTATTTGGACTTCCTAGTCTATTTTTCTCGACCGCTCGATTTTATTTGGAGGGACGGATTAGCCCCTAAACTCTCCCTCTTTCCTTATATATATACTCCCTAGTCTAAATCTAGACCAAACCCTATTTTCTAGGGATCCTCCCCTATCCACTCGTCGCCGCCGCCACTCCAACGGATCCACTTCGGGATCCATCCTGCATCCACCTCGTGTTCATCCACCCACCAACCAGAGCAGCGTTTGTCCTTGCCTGCCCGCATCCCACCGAGATCCATCTCCACCAACCGGAC
The DNA here is from genome assembly GCF_018294505.1 of Triticum aestivum. NCBI lineage: Eukaryota > Viridiplantae > Streptophyta > Magnoliopsida > Poales > Poaceae > Triticum > Triticum aestivum. The sequence goes on from NC_057800.1 coordinate 181,089,075, forward strand.
TCCACCCAAGCCTTCCCCTCGATCCACCTCGTCCCCGTGCCCGAGATCCACTCCTCCGACGCGCTCGGCCTCCACCATCTTCCTCGCGAGGACTCGCTCCAGCTTCCTCTGCCGCATCAAGAACGACGACCACAACTTGAACCCAGTCATCGTCGTCACCCAGGAAGTACCCATCCGACGCCCCCTTCTTATCCTTCTCATGCTCATCCCGTTTCCCCTCTCTGAACCCTTTGTTTTCTGCCCATCTGCTGCAGGAGCAGCTACGCCGTGGGCGCCTCCGCTGTCTGACCTCGCCTCTGTCTCGACTTTGCCGTGCTCCTCCCCTGCCCAGAGCCTGACCGCGACCAGCACCCGACGCCGGCAAGTAGCAACAGAAGCTCCCGCATCCCCTCGTTCCTGAGCTCGTCGTCCTCCACAGACCATGAACCCAGCAGTCTCCATCTTCTTCATGGAGGTTGCCTCGCTCGCCCCGTCGTCGGACGCTGCCGTCGTCCTCCTCGACCCCACCGGCCAGATCCGCTCGGTGCCGCCCCGTTCTGCCGTTCCTCGAGGTCCCTGCACCTTCCAGCACCGCTGCTGCCTCAATTCCATCGCGCCGTCCTCGGCTTCCACTTCAACGAGCAGCAGGAGCACCACTCATCGTCGTTGATTGTAGCCGCACGTGGACTCCCGCCCCTTGGGCCGCCTTTAGTTGCCAAGGTCCAGCCCGCTCCAGATCCGGCCGGCCTCTGCCAAGTTGTCGCTGCCTTCAGCCCCCGTCGTTGCCGGAGTTTGCGCCGCCGCTGCTCTGTTTCTGCTTCTGCTTCCTGTCGAGCAGAGCAGCGCGCCCGCTCCTCCCTGTCGCGTTGACCACGAACGCCCGAGCTAGTGGACCAAACCCTTGCCTCCAGTCCCGGCCCAGCTCGCGTACAGCCGCCCCCTCTCCACGTCGCCCGCACCCTTGGCCTCAAGCCAGCCGGCCCTCTTGGGCCTCCTCCACCGACCAGCCCATGAGGCATGGTGAGATGCCCCCAGCTCCTGTTCCTGCTAGGCCAGCCAATTTCGGCCCTTGTCTTTTTTTTCGTTCTACGAATTTGTCTTTTTTCCAGAGTACTGCATATTTGCAGAAAAACCCTCCATGTTCATGCATATAATAACTTAATAACCGTGCAACATATTAAAATGATTTGTATATGAAACTTGCTCAGAATTTTGTGTAGGTTAATAATTTGCAACTTTCATCCATGTTTAAAATATTTAAAATGTTGTTTGATTAAATTTGCTCCTACGCCATGTTAAAATGCTTTAATTCATAACTAAATAACCGTAACTCAGAATTTAACAAACTTTATATGTAAATGGGGTGGAAAAATGCCTAGTTTAACATAGTGGTTTTACTTTGCATGTTTAACAACTCTAAAATTGTGTTTAGGGCAGAACAGTACCAAACCTTAAAATATGCATATGGGGTTTTACCGGAATTGTTGTTCGTTGTTTCCAGCCTCATTTAAACTTGACTAGATAGGTAGTTTTGCTTTGCTTCACTCTCTTGCCATGATAACAACATTTAATCTTGTTGGGTACATAACCAAGAGAGAACTAAATAATTGATGTGGTGTTCCGCCAATATGCATCCCGATGCATATTGGGCTCCATTTAACTTGTAGTTTTGTTTGTGCACTTTGCCATGCCATGCTTCATTAAATCGGACATGCATCATACTTGGTTGTGCATCATCCCATGTTCATGTATTGGTTGCTTACTATGTTGTGTGCTTCTTTCCGGTGTTACTTCTTCGGGTTGGTTCCGATAACGTCGCGTTTGTGAGGACCCGTTCATCTACGTCCGTTTGTCTTCTTCATGGACTCGTTCTTCTTCCTTGCGGGATTTCAGGCAAGATGATCGTACCCTCGAAATCACTACTATCTTTGCTTTGCTAGATGCTCGCTCTTTTGCTATGCCTATGTTGCGATACCTACCACTTTCTTATCATGCCTCCCATATTGGTGAACCAAGCCTCTAACCCACCTTGTCCTAGCAAACTATTGATTGGGTATGTTACCGCTTTGCTCAGCCCCTCTTATAGCGTTGTTAGTTGTAGGTGAAGATTGAAGTTTGTTCCTTGTTGGAACACGGACATGTTGTTCCTTGTTGGAACATGTTTACTTGTTGGGATATCACAATATATCTTATTTAATTAATGCATCTATATACTTGGTAAAGTATGGAAGGCTCGGCCTTATGCCTGGTGTTTTGTTCCACTCTTGCCGCCCTAGTTTCTGTCATATCGGTGTTATGTTCCCGGATATTGTGTTCCTTACGCGGTTGGGTTATAATGGGAACCCCTTGACAGTTCGCTTTGAATAAAACTCCTCCAGCAAGGCCCAACCTTGGTTTTACCATTCGCCACCTAGCCTTTTTCCCTTGGGAGTCGCACATCCCGAGGGTCATCTTTATTTTAACCCCCCACCGGGCCAGTGCTTGTCTAAGTGTTGGTCCAAACTAGAGCCACTTGCGGCGCCACCTCGGGGAAACTTGAGGACTGGTTTTAGCTGTACATAGTGTTCATCCGGTGTTGCCCTGAGAACGAGATATGTGCAGCTCCTATCAGGATGTCGGCGCATCGGGCGGTCTTGCTGGACTTGTTTTACCATTGTCGAGGATGTCTTGGAGTACCGAGATACCGAGCCTGATCGGAATGTCTCAGGAGGAGGTCTATTCCTTCGTTGACCGTGAGAGCTTGTGATGGGCTAAGTTGGGACTCCCCTGCAGGGATTTGAACTTTTGAAAGCCGTGTCCGTGGTTATGGGCAGATGGGAATTTGTTAATGTCCGGTTGTAGATAACTTGAACCTTAATTTAATTAAAATGAGTCAACTACGTGTGTAACCGTGATGGTCTCTTTCCGGCGGTGTCCGGGAAGTGAACATGGTGTTGGAATTATGTTTGACGTAGGTTGTTCTAGGATCACTTCTTGATCATAGTTTATCGATCATGCTTTGCCTTCTCTTCTCGCTCTCTTTTGCGTATGTTAGCCACCATATATGCTAGTCGCTTGCTGCAGCTCCACCTCATACCTTTTACCTTACCCATAAGCTTAAATAGTCTTGATCGCGAGGGTGCGAGATTGCTGAGTCCCCATGGCTCACAGATACTTCCAAAACCAGCTTGCAGGTGCCGATGAGACTGTGCAGATGACGCAACCAAACTCAGGAGGAGCTCGTTGAAGATATTGTCCTTTGTGTCGTTTCGTTCTAGTTGATCAGTAGTGGAGCCCAGTTGGGGTCGATCAGGGACCTTTGTCGCTTTTGGGGTTCTTTTTTTATTTTGGCTCCGTAGTCGGGCCCTGATTGTATTTGGATGATGTAATGTTTTATTCATGTAATTGTGTGAAGTGGCGATTGTAAGCCAACTATGTATCTCTTTCCCTTATGTATTACATGGATTGTGTGAAGATTACCTCACTTGCGACATTGCTTTCAATGCGGTTATGCCTCTAAGTCGTGCTTCGACACGTGGGAGATATAGCCGCATCGAGGGCGTTACAGGTTGTGTCATGTCTGATGGAAGTTACACATCCGCCCGTATTTAAAATATAAGCCTACATTGATTTCAGACAAGGAGAGTTTGTTTTGCCGCCCACCGTGTATGAATGGGGGAATGGAGGAAGAGACACGTGTCTTTCGGACGAGCTTGAGTCAAATGTGTTTTGCCGCCCACGTTTGGTGCCCACCGTGTCTGAATGGGCTCAGAGGCCGTCGTGTCACGTCTGATTGAAGTTACTAGTCTACCCATATCGACAGCAGTGTAAATCCTATCGATAAGGATGTCAAGTGTCAGGGGTAGACAGTAATTTCCATCTCACAAACACTTGCTTCGAGCAGCCCACAAATTATAGTGGGTGTTTAGCTGCTTCATTCAAAACTTGGGAGAATTAGCATTCACATTTGCCTTGGGACCTGGCAAACTAAATTCAAATCCAATATGTATTCGATTACGAATATCCACAGATAATTACACGTTTTGTTATTTATTTCTTCAAAACCACAACAAAGATTTATTCCACCTTTATATATGATTATGATTTAGAAATGCTGTGATCTTCAAATTCAGTAGGTTGGATACACTCTGAGTCAAACAGTTATTTCATCCAATACAATATGCTCACACAACAAACAGTTCACCTTATGTCAATCATACAAGTTCTGAGGATTACCTCGCCTAAAAAATTTGCATCATTACAACACATGGACAACATAGGGGGTCTTGCAACATAATCCATTCAAAGACATGACACAACATGCAAGTACAATAATCTAATGAAAATTTCAACTGGTATCTAAAGAAGAACCGAAATTACCTTGGGCTTCAGATAGCAGAAACAGCAGGACCTCCTCTGTCTTCAAATGCAACATTCTTACTTCCTCCAATTCTTGGGTTGCTTGCATAATGCGTGCCGCTAATTCCGTAATTTCCAGCCTCAAGATAAATATTACCTCATTCATGGCAGCCACACCATCTCTTTCTGCCTCTAGTAGAGCCTCAAGCACTATAATATCTGTGCTCAGACTGCTCTCCGGTGGTGTTGCCTCTGAACTGCTACCATCTGATAACATGGATGGTGCACTGCTTCCACAAATAGATTCTGGGGTTGTACATTGTGTCCTAGTGTGAACGACATCCTGAAAGGTTTCCGCTAGACATCAGTAAGAGATAGTTATCGTATGATCCAGGCAGTAAGCTTACATGGTAAACGACAGACGAATTATTGCCGAGCATGGCAAACTATATTTAAATGGTTTGAAGCGGCATCATCTGAAAAGAAATTAAAATGGTAAGATGAAACTAGGGATGTAAGTGGCAAATAAACGAAATCCGCCAGTCCCATCTAGATAGTTTTTGCTACCTCCCTAGTTCATTTTCCTCAAAAAAACAAAAACTCTTTTGAACAATCATACCACTAGTGGACTTTAATCGGGATTAAACCGGACCCGGTTGACATCCCTAGTTGAAAGGGAGTGTACAACCGCTATATTTAAGTTGCCAAGGCATCTAAGAAGTTGAAATAATTTTAGAAAGCACTTAACAGTGTGGCCTCATATAAACTACGAAGACAGTCTTGTGATGAAGTTGAGAGGAAAAGTTAAGGACTCAAATGAAATAGGCATGCAGTTCTTTACGATAGTACAACAGGCACTGCTGACATATTGGCCAATTGAGGTATAGCATAACAACAAATAAGCATTCGAATCAAGCAATACAGCAAAGCAGACAACTAAACTTTTTGTAATTCGGTAGGATTACACGTTGAGGGCACAAACCAAGAAAGCATCCCACTCGCATTACATTTCACATGTACTAAAACACACTGGCTTACCATATGTTGCTGTGAAGCCTAGCTACTGTTGCAATGTTCTTTGAAGATATCGTCAGCATCCCGTGGTTGCAAATCTAGTTGTTGTAGTTTATTCTGCACCATCTATTTAGGTAAAATAAATTTTAGTCGCATGCACTGGTCTGAATTGATCATCAATGGTTCATCTAAACTAATGAAAGAAGGGTGTGTGCATACACGACAATACTCCCTCCGATTCTTTTTTACTTTGCGTATAACTTTTTCTCAGTTTTCTTGTATTAGTCTGCGTGTTGTCGATTCCTAGCGCTGGTTTCCTTTTGTGCCCTGCCCCATCCGCCTCTGCCCTAATTAATTAGCAAATTAGTCCAGAAAAATTAAACCAGTGCCCTCCTTGGTATGCGGGTCAAGAGTTATGCGCAGAGTAAATATAATCGGAGGGAGTATATCTGCTTCCCTCTATTCTTATGCTTGTTCGAGGTGCCAGCCCCAAAAGAACAAATATTTTGCTTGATGGGGTTGGCAGATCCATAATTAATAGAAGCATCAAATTAGTCATGCAACTTGGGAAGATCAAGACCACACAAACAAGCAATGAACAGAGGCTCAGAGCAGTGATGTAATAGCTAGCATCAGAAAATGTAGGGTAAAACGTACAAAAAGCAGCGAAACCACATGCTAGTTTGCTGATGTGTAATTAAGTATAGAGAACATTAAGCAGTCTGATGGAACCAACAGGTGGCATCAGAACAAAACTAAAGCATATTAACTATATGTGCACTGGTATGTAATTTAACACATGTAACATGTTCACTGCCAGAAGTATGGCCCTACAGGTGCAAGCAGAATAATGCATCTCATGAAAAACTGAATGATGCCCTGAAGAAATTCAAAGGTGCGGTGCTTATGCTAGGAAAGTGAACGTAGGCGCCGGCCGTTGGATAATAGTACCTGATTCTCGGCGGCGTATGGGTATCGTTGTCATACTTGATAGCTAAGGATCGTCGATGGTGCTCGTGTTGCGGTTGAGTTTGGGCTGGTTGTCGCCGTCGCTGAAGCGACTCCGGTGCTACAGTTGCGGCGCCTGTCGACATACAAGAAAGCTCATCTGTGGTAAGTGAATAGTTGCACAATAAAGAGAAAAACCGAAGGAGTACAAATCGAAATAACCTGATGAGGCTGTGGCGTCGGTAAAGCAGGCCCGGTGGAGTTGAATATGGCGTCCGTGGAGCTGGTCCGGTGCAGTGGACGAAGGCTTCGGCGGGCGCGTTGTATACTGCTTCCGGTGAGGCGGATCTGTTGCGGCCGACGAGGGCTTGTATGAAGGGCCAGCGAAGGGGCGGATGAGGGAGTCTGTGAAGGGCCTACACTGTGGTGGACGAGGGCGCTGGTTAAGCAGATCCGGTGCGGTGGACCATGATGGCGGTCAAGGAGATCTGGAGCGGTGGACAAACCAGTCGCTGAAGCGGCTCCGGTGAAGTGCTGAGTTGGCAGTTGGGGGTTCCAAGGTGCGGAAGGTAGATCCGGCGGGGTGTGAGGTCCACCGCTGCGGTGGAGGACTAGATTCGGCGGCTTTCCGTGGTTAGGGGGGTCGGGGCGGGGAAGGGGAGGGGCTCTGGGGAAGAATGTTGGGGGCAAAGAGGGGAAAACAATGGAGTTACCAAAGCAGCCCTTTTCCGTCCATGTGGCAGGGGTAAAACAGGAATATCGCAGGGCTAAACTTTCGGGCGCGTGATATTTCAATGTGAGCGGGAAGTTTGAAAGCTTTTGGCACCTAAAATTCTAAGTTTTCTGCTCTCGTACGGCCGACTATGATATCATGGCCGACAATTTGTTTGTTTTGCATGCAAAAAAATGTGCAAGTTTTGAAAATCAATGTCTCCAACTCAAAACTTAGATTGTCCATTTCAATCCAAATATGGATCATTGAGCTACTACAAGCAAATACCATCATACGGTCCAATTCAAATGAAATTCCGAATGTGTTTATCCTAAATATGATGACAAAAGCAAAAATGTGTACATGTATGAATAAAGTGGATGATTATAAAGTTTGAACATGCCCGTATGTGTATATCTCTAGGTTTGATATATGAATTTGAAATCACGAAATCCCGGCTTAAAAAATGTACCTCCGTTTAAATGAATTACAAAAGCTAATGATGGAGTCGAATTCCAAAATTCCAATCTTAGGTTTGTAATTCTGGTACATCAAGGTATATCACGCATGTTCAAAAGTATCGTTATCTCATAGTACAAACTGTGAAACAAATTGATCAACCACGAGTGCACAATATCTCAATTATGCTAAAGTCCCTCAAATATAGACACCTCACTCTTTATCTGAAGTCAACCCCCCCCCACCACCACACACACACAAACACACAGAGAAGTCGTTCTCTCCCCCAAACACCAACACACGAGAACATTAACACCCCTCTCTCTTGTAAAGTTCGAACCCCAACATATGATTCAATCACTTTTTCTCTCGGGCATGCACACATCTCTTCCCTCACTCTCTAGGTCTCCCGCTATCTCTCTTACCCAAGCACATGCACTATGTAGAGTGTATATTTCCCATACACACAAAACGTCACCCCCAAACATCTATCTCCCTAGTTATGTGGTTCTCGCGTACTCACCTCACACACCACCCCCACTGCAAACAAGCACACTTTGTCTCCTTGTGCACCACTCTACTCTTTCTATCTCTCCCACATTCGGACCCTCCCCAGCTCCTTCCCTGTATACATATATGTCGTGACTCTTTGCAAAGGTCCCTAATGTATAATCGTTCTCGATTTCGCACATTGTTCTCTACACCATCTATTCTAGATCTCTCATGAAGTCCCTATCACACACACGATGACTTGCTTCCCTTGCGTCTCCATTCATAGGCCAATTTCGGACAACATCAACATTGTCTCCCTATCTATACGCCATTTATGGACACAAACGACCCCTCTCGCCCCCTCTCTTCCTCTCTCTCTCTCTCTCTCTCCGTCGCTAGCTCTCTCTTTCTCTCGCTCTCACACCCCTCTCCCACACACACTCGATGTCTCTTCCAAATAGTCTGCTCCCCCCGCCCGCACACGTGCTATCTCGCTACTACACATGTCACACCATTCCCCCTTCCCTTATACTAGGTTTACATCATCAGTGGTCTCTCTACTCCACATACACTCTCTCCCTCTCACACACAAACGCGTGCACAAACACACACAGACATGCACAAACACCCATTTACCTGGATCCTAATCTCTCCTCATGTCTGCATGTGTATCTCACACACTCACTCTCTAATTATGTATATGTGTCTCCACGTTACACAACACAAAGCCCCATGTACATGTCTCTCTCTATCCTTCACACACATAGACACAAAGAATCCGTTATCATTGCCTCAGTCTCTAACATATCACACACGCACTCTCTCTCTCTCTCTCTCTCTCTCTCTCTCTCTCTCTCGCAAACACACTCAACAAGGGTTTCCCCGTGAATAACTTACCGTCTATTCATGAACAGTCGTGGCAGTACGGCGAACACGAGACGTGAAAAAGAATAAATCTACACGTGCTTAGAACACCTAGTATGACCACTAGGACTAGAGCAAGCCAAAAAAAGCGCCGCCGTCACCCCCTACTTTTTGGCGACGGGAAAATCTTCGTTTTACACAGTCGAGAAGTCATTGTGCTAACACTACTAGGGAAAACCTTATACACACAAATTTAGCAGTAGCGCGTGTCAAAAAAGGGCGCTAGTGCTAAATAGCAGTACCGCGTGTCCGTAAACTGCGCTACAGATACAATAGTAGCAGTAGCGCGTGTGCATGAAAATGCGCTACCACTAATATCCCCTTTGCTAAACCGATAGGCTACGCATAGCAGTAGCGGTCTTGAGGAAAGCGCGCAACCGCTAGCACATAAGTAGCAGCGTGTTTCACGTGGAGAGTGATACTGCTAATGGAAGTAAAATAAAATAAAAAACAAATGGAAAAGTAAATGAAAAAGAAAGAAATAGAAAAAGGAGAAAGGAAAAAATAAAATGTTGAGCAAAATAAATGAGAAAGCGGAAAAAAGGAGAAAGACGTAGCAGTAGCGTTTGTTCGTAAGAGGCGCTATATCTAACGTAGCTGCAACACATTTCCTAGACCCCCGCTGTAGAAATAGAAAAGGAAATAAGAAAGATGAAGGAAATTACATAGCTATAGCAGTAGCGCGTTTAGTGAAAATCGCTATAGCTAACTTAGCTATAGCGCGTTTCGCGAAAAGCGCTACCGCTAAGTTTGACTTAACCAAAAAACCGTTTCCCCCCGGCCACCACTTCTCCCCCAAATCCCTCGACCCACCCCGCCGCCGTCTGCCCAATTCACCGTTGCCCCACTTTGCCGCCGTCTCCTGCCGACGTTGACTCCCCCGGAGCCACGAGAGCCGCGCGCCATCGACACCACCGGAGCCGCCCCCAACGCCACCAGAGCCGTGCGGCTCATCAACGCCACCGGAGCCGCAATTGACACCACCGGATCCACCCTCGCCACAACTGCCTCCCTCACCGTCAGCGGAGACGCCCCCGCCTCCCTCGCCACCACTGCCTCGCGCGCCACCACCGGAGCCATCCTCTGTAAGCCCCCACCCCTCCTCTCTCTCTATCTCTAAGTTAGTTAGGTTAATTTAGTTAGGAAAATAATTTAGTTAGGTTAATTTACTTAGGTTAATTTGACAGAGATGCCCCTGCCTCCCTCGCCGTAGGAAAAAATTGTATATGCCTAACTAGGGCAGTAGGGTTAGGGTTGCAGTGTTTAATTACAAATGTTAGGAAAGTAAGGTTTAACTAGATGTTAAATAGGGTGGTAGGATTTAGTTTAGAGAAAAAATCAATATAAAAATATAAATTTCTATTAGTGTTGCAAGTCTAGTAGGTTCTTAATATTTAGGGAATTTTTATTAGGACAAAAATGTAGGACATAATTTGAGTTCTAGGGTTCATCCGTCTATATTTGGTTTTTGAATTGAGTTTTAGAGAGCATGAGATTTGTGTAGATTTTCTTGAAGTGTCAAACACTAGGAGATGCAAATTTGAAGTGGTCATGATATATGAAAAATCCTCAATTGTGTTTGCTCATTGATCATAATCGACATTGAAGTGGTTCGATTGTGCCCAAGTGGCCTTTTGTTGTTTCCAGTGAATGAAGCCGAGTGGCCTATGTTTTGCTAGAATGTTGATTCATTTCCGTTCTGGCAAAATTCAGGTTCTCGATTTGTCCAATTTTTAGCAAAGGTCATGCCGGGCACTCGATATGTCCTAGTTTGTAGCACAAGTCATGCCGAAATTTTCCGTGAATTTCGGCATGACTTGTGCTACAAACTAGGACATATCGAGTGCCCGGGATTTGCCGCACCGGGAAGGAGTCAACGTTCCTGCAAAACAATAGGCCTTTTTATGTCATTATTAATTTTATTAGGTCTAGAATTAATTGACTAGATTTCATCATAGGAAACATGGCTAGCAACAATGAAGGACAGGGTTCTGGTGAATGCGACGACGTCTACCGGGCGGTAGACGAATTTTTTAGCCTTGCAGACATCGAGACCGGCGCTGAGACTCAGACCGGCATCGAGAGTGAGACTGAGACTGGCGCTGAGACTCAGACCGGCATCGAGACCGGCGCTGAGACTGAGACCGGCGCTGCCTCGGGGAGCGGAGCCGGTGTAGAACCGAAAGCAAAGAGGCAACGACCTCCTAACAAACTCAGGACTACTAGACTGGTGGTCACGGAGGTGGACGACGGCAATTTTGAGCCAAAGGCGCCCGAGGAAGCGCGCCGATGCTATGACAATCAGATAGGCTGCATCATACGGACAACCGCCACCATCAACGATGAGAAACTACAGAAGATAGAAAATATGAGGAGCTCCCTCCTAAAGAAGTTTCACCAGATATTCTTGTTCCCTGGCCGGAATGAGAAGGATTATAAAGATCCAGATGAGGACCCGACAATGAAGAAGATAAACAAACATGCCATGACCAAGTTTAGCGATGCGTTGGCCGCCTGGAAAAATCGAGTGAAAGCAAAGATCATCGACAAGAAGGAACCCTACTCGGAGATTGTAAAGGATAATCCGACAATCACGGAAGAGCAGTTTCAAATATTCAAGGAGGCTTGCGAGGCCGAAGCTGCCAAAAAAAAGTCTAAGTACATGAAGGGGTTTCAAGAGAGGAACATTGGTAGCCACCACCTCGGAAGCTGTGGTTACGGTGGAAAGAGGTCCAAATGGGCCAAGGAGGACACGGAAGCCGCGAGTCTGGACATCCTAGACCCCTTGGCGGATTTCACCATCCCATAGGAGCGTGACGTCCTCAGGGCCCGGCACTGTTGGGACCCAGTGAAGAAGGTTTACGAGACAAAACCGGTCATTACGGAGTTCATGAGACTGCTGGTAATTTTAGTTTCTGATCAATTCGACTGCACAGGTTAGTCATATTTGTAAACGATCCTTGTGCCTTTTGCAGAGAGAGCACCACCGGATTGCGGCTGAAAGCGACTCGCCGTCTGAGGCAATGGCGAGGCCCAAGTGGGACACTCCATTCAACCGAGCGTTGAACATATTGAAACGACAACCGGTGGATACTCGACCGTCGTATGGACGCGTGCACGGTGTCGGAGATGGCGCCACGTGGAAGAAGTACTACCGTGAGACCACGGAGGAGAGAAAGGAAAGACGGAGGTTAACTGAAGAAAACATCGACAAGAAGGTTGAGATTGCGGTTGAGAAGAAATCATCTCAGACAGTCGCAACAGCGGTAGCTGCCACAAAACAGGTGGTTGTAGATTTGTCTACTTCCTTGGAGACGGGCGTTTTCACTTGGACAAGGCAACATCCAGAAAAAAATGCAGATGACTTTCCCCTTGCTGACTTCTTGGGGAGCAGCTCGACTAGCGTTGCACCAGCACCTGCTCCCGCACCGGCTCCCGCACCTGCTCCCGCACCGGCTCCCGCACCTGCTCCCGCATCGGCTCCCGCACTGGACGTGCTCGGTGGTGCTTCGTCTTTGGCTGAGCTCGACGCCCTCACGGTATCTGTCACACCGGCCCCCTTCAATATAAATGTATAATCTCCCGTTTTCGTTGCCTTTCGGATGTCTCACGTTGCAGACTTCTCTTTGCAGGCCGACGAAACCCCGTGCACCATATTGTACACCATCGGCGACCAGAAGGTGGACGTGGTGAAGGCGGCAATAATGAAGCCGAAGAACCATTGTTCCACAGCCGGCCGATCCCCCCGAACATCTTCAAGGTTTCCGTGGCCAGTGTCAAACCGCGCCACGAGAATTTGCCTCCTCCAATACTAGCGGGGGATGACGACGAGACACCGTGGCGGCTTGGTGATTTTTGCAATGGGTGGGTCCTGTTGTGGCCAAAGAGTCTGCTTCGTCTGGAGGCGACCGGGAGCACACCCACGAGCACGCAGCCTCAGCAAGGTATGAACATCAACACCCCACCTACCCAATTAGCGTCAGGTGTTGGGTTGGGTAATAGCGGACGGGGTAAGGAGGAGGCTCCATTAGTCGCTGATGATGTCGCCATGGATGAGGATGAGAATGATGATGGCGCTGAATAGTATGTCTATACTGGCGCCTCCTCAGGGTTTGAGCGTCATGAGTCGGTGCCTGAATTGCCGTCTCAACGTATTGTGGACGACCTTCCGGTAGTAAAGAAGTCTAGGAAGAGAGCAAGGAAAGGCAAAAAAGCTGATTCTATGATCCAGCCGCCTCAGCAGCCTCGGCTTCAGGACCGTATAGATATCCCCGATGCGGATAAATGGCATATCCCCGGTCAACCAATCCTACCTGCAACAGCGCTACGGGCCAGATTCGGCAATCGAAGGAGACTTCATGACGATGTGCTGCGGGTAGAGAAAGGCCTCATCGCCTCAAAAGATCCAGGATACCCACTCTACGTGGTTAATGTTCCGCGGCAAATGTCGTACGTCGACAGCTTCCCCGCGGATAAGATCTTCCTCCGATTCAATTACATATTCGACATGTTTCACATGAAGAAGCTAGATTTTACGTTTGTCCGCCTTTATGCCTTGCACATGAACTACATCATCGGGGTTGAGCAGATATCTCATATCCATGTCGCTGACCCATACTACATGCACGAGGGCTTCTTGGGAGTCTGCGCAAAGCACCGTGAATACGCGAGGGATTACATCGTCAATTTCATGCTTGCCAATAAGGACAAGGAGGCGATTCTCGTGCCTTATCATCCCGTGTAAGTCATCCGCGCTGCTATCCTTCCTTCGATTGCAATCATTCATTTGCATGGTGGAGGCTAATTAATTTGAGGTGTACTTATTTTGCGCAGCGGCGGGCGCGCTGTCCTCATCATCCTCTACCCCCGATTCTCCCACACTCTTTACTTAGACACGTCGAAGAACATTCACAAAAAGGATTACACCCACATCAAGGATGTTCTCGACTGTGCTATGTTTTACTACCAAGCAAGGGGTGGAGAGGTTAGGGACAAGAAGAGAAGGGGCGGCAGGGCCGCCTTCGGCCATAAGACCGACTTTTGCTGCATCCAGCATTCGAACGATTCTCTTAATGATGGATTCTATGTCCTACACCACATGCTGGAGTACAGACGGGATCACCACAACCTTCACATGTCACCTAGATCCGGCGATTCCCATATTCTGCAATGGGCAAAGGACATAGGGGATATCGAGGATCATCGACTTCGAGCTGAGTTCTATAACATCCAGCGCGAACTTTCCCAAATCATCATGAAGGAGGTCATCGGAAAAACAGGGATGTTCTATGGAGAAGGACAAATGTCGTGGGAAGACGTCCGAACATGGATAGCCTCTGAGCGTCTTGACATGAAGCCTTTCACTAAGCTCAAGGACTATCTCCCTAACTTGGATGGATGGAACGACATGTTGGAGTGATTGTCGATATATGACAATGAGTCCGTTTAGTCCCTATTTTCTGTATGACAAAACTTTGAGTTATGCATGGTGAAAATTTATTTGTGATGTAATTAAACCGTCCTCCTCCTCGACTAGCGAAAATCACTCTAGTTAGGGCATTTTGGGGTACGATGAACTTTGTTATTTATGATTATGATATGTTGTTTCTATTTTTGCCAAGTCTGTCTCTTTCTATTGCTCAACTATATATGTTGCATATCATTGACTCATGTGACGATGCAGGTGCATAGATCATAGATGGCGAAGAAGTGCTACATCAGGAGTATATATACGACAAGTGGCCGGAGTGTCAGGCCCAGGTGTACCGGTTTCCGGTTTCCGAGCGACAGGCAGTAGTTAGTTTAGGTTCACGCTAATGCGAGAGAGGGATACGAACTCATGTACTCAAAGTGATAGCTCTTCTCGCGTATATCATTGTTTAGATGGATGACGATGTATTTGCAAGTAATCGCGACTTGTATCCCTATTTTCGAGATGATGATGAGAGACCACTTTGTGTTGGATGATGATTATGATGATGACATGATTTGATGAGACTATTTGTATGTATATGCTATGATTACATTTGTATGTGTATTATATGCTAAAGATTATTGTATAAAGCCTATTCAAATACAAAACAAATATGCAGGGAAAAAAACTAATAAAACTAGTAGTAGCGAGGGGGGGAATTTAGCAGTAGCGCCGCCTTACCAGTAGCGCTTCCCAGTAAACAGCGCTGTAGATAATATCATTAGCGCCTTTTCTAAAGAGCGCTACAACTATTCATGTATAGCAGTAGCGTGGGACAACATGCGCTACTGCTATACGTTAGCTGTAGCGCCTTATTAGTAGCTACTAATAGTCCCAAAACCCGCGCTGCTGCTAGGCTTTTCCCTGGTAGTGTAAGGCCCCACATGCCGAGGCCTTGAATAGAATGTAGATGCTAGTTTATAGAAGCAAGTATCGATAATACGTTTGTATCTCCATACTTATATTTCTTCTCTTATAAAAAACCAAGTTGGTGATGATGGTACGTGTGCCATCTTGCAATATAGACCGTCTGATCTATATCTGACGGATGGAAATTAAACTAAAAGATACCCGCACCCCTCTCCAAATTTCCAGACAAGGCCTTCCCTCGTTCATCCTTATCTCCAACAAACCTCATTGTTGTGCAATTAAGAAAGGAAGCCTCTGGAACAAACTGGCCTGGTGGCCGCTGCCGGTGTTGTCAATCCCCATGCCTCCGCTCAGTTCGACCACCAACTACCACCACACCCCACTCCTCTTCACCTTATCTCATATTTCTCGAGATATCATTAGTTTTTACACATGGGATTACTCCCTCAAGGGTCAATCACAACAAGTGTTTTATAAAAAAATGCATCTTGATGTTCCGTGCAATGCACGGATCTTGCTAGTCCTCCTACACAAGACTAAGTTGGTGATGTTGGTGTGTCTGCCAACCGTCATTTCTAACCATTAGATCTACATCTAACGATTGTGAGGTAAGTTGTTGCCTTTTCTCACCAACATCCAACTTGTCTACCAATTTGCAGAAAAACCCATAATTAGTATCTTAAAACCAACCACATCCCTCCCTGACCTCACCAAAACAGCCCAAGGAATATATTCTAATTGAAACATAATATATCTCTAGTGACATATGTATATCAAAATTAGAGTGTTTTGTACGAATTTTGTGAATAAGTATTATTCTAATTATGATTCATTGCAACGGACATGAACATTGCTAGTATTTCCAACCATGCATTTCTTTTCCTAGTATTCTATAGTTTCGAGTTTTCCATCAAGATATTAGTCACTCATGGTTGATATTTACTTTCAATCATGTACACATATGCACTATGTAACTAGCCTTGCTTATTGGCTTCCAAAGCTTAACTTTCACTCCTACTTACAATATGTAGAGTATTTAACAAAAAACTACCACTTTCAACCAGCCCTAGGAGGAATCTATTGTACATAAAATAGCAAAAACATACCCAAAATTTCTTAATCCACGCCAAAAACTACCTAGTACTCCTACCGATTAGGTTCCTTTAAACCCATTTATGACAGGGTTGGCCCACATGTCCGTGCTGACGAGGCAGCTTAAACCAACACATTTCGTTTCACCATTGACACGAGGGACCCACATCTGACCTTCTATCCTGTTATTCCCCCTCAAATCATTATTTTTCCTGGACATTACTTCAAACATTACTGATGCGTGTTCGTCGGTGGCGCCGGTGATGAGCGAGTTGGCCGCCGCTCCGTCGGACAGGCCGGACGCCACGTTGGCCTCCGCACGGGTTGGCAGGCTGGCCCGAGCGTGACTCACGAGCGAGCAAGCCGCCGCACTAGCCTTCGCTCAAGCCAGATGGTTGGCCTTAGCGTGGCGTGCGCGAGCAAGCCGCCGCGCTACCTTGCCAATCTAGCTAGCAAACCTTGCAGACAAGCAGCTGTACGGAGCTATCTTGGCTAGCTAGCGGCTGTGAGCGCCGGACGGAGCTAGCATCCGGGTTGCCATAACATGGGCTCCGCACCGCCGGCAGTTTTGACCTCACCTTCTGCCGGCGGCGGTAGCTGCGTCCCATGGCCGAGGATGACTAGGTGGACGGGCCGGAGGTAGGAGGTCACTCGAGGATTTTTGGTGGTAAGAGCATGTACAATGGTTGATAAGGTAGTCTTATCTTAAGTCTGCCACGTATGCAAGTGGTAGTAGTTTCTTGGCATTTTAGTGGTTTCTTGCATTATTAGAGCAAGTACAATAGAGCTGAGTCAGCGGGCTATAAGAAATAAACTACTACTACATGTTGGCTATAAGATGGGTTGTAGATGACATGGCACTGGCTTATAGCCAACTGCTGGCTATACTATTAACCATGCTCTTAGGGGTTTCTTGTAAGGAACAATGTACGTACTACTAGCAACAAAAGGCGATTCTAGGTTGCATTGTACTCCAACGAGTACTACTAGTGGTCGCGGGAGTGTATACCTCGTTTTGTGGGTTCGATCCCGGCCGAACGCACGTCGGCCTTTTTAAAAAAATAGTACTACTACACTTTGCTGCGAGCCAATATTTTACACGGGTAGTTTGAGTTTTGAAGTCAAACGGATGTGCGGCCCCACAATCTGGGTGCACTGGACAGCCTAGCCACGTGAACGGGTTTTCCTTCCCAGCATCCCATGGCTCGCGTGCTTGCCCTAGCCGCACCTTGCTTGCAGCTTCCAGCTAGTAGCATATTTAAACTCGCGCCTCCCAATTAAGCCCGAGGAGCCGGAAAAGCCTGGCGGGGCATTGGGAACTGTGCAATATGGCTCTGTAAGTAAAGTGCTCTACTACTACTATGTAGCTTGTGGCATTGCATGCCTGGACTTCACTCAATTATCGGCTCTACTATAAAAGAAATTCCTCTTGCCGTGTTTTTTTTGAAACGGAGGCAAAAGCTTTGCTTCATCTCATTCATAAAGAAGAACTACTAACAAAGTTCGACGAGATCCATTACACCTCCACAAATGGAAGCAAAAAGCCTAGTCTCATTGTATCAAATAACTCAAATGTTCTGCCCCCGCAGTAACCGTCACTGATAAACAGGCTGCTAGTGTGTGCGTGAGAGGAGCGGCTAAGTAGGCCAGCTATGTGAGAGGAGCGGCTGAATAGAGCACTGAGAGTACCCACTAGGCCACGACGCAGGTGTACTTCCCCTGCATTGATAGTACAGCGATGGTTCTAGAGAACAGTAGTACCCTCCACTTCCAACTGTAGCTCCTTGGCCCTGAGATTCAAGAGTTCAAAACTGGTGCACTATACTAGACTAGACTAGAAGCACATTACATCGCACTACTAGTTGAGAAAAGTAGTACTAGTAGTGCTAAAGTACGAGTACGTACTCCTCCGTCACATAATGTAAGAAGTTTTTTGACACTAGTTGGCGTGTACAAAAAATGGCAAAAACATACCCAAAATTTCTTAATCCACGCCAAAAACTACTACCTAGTGCCAAAATCTCTTTCATTGTTATAATAGTAGTATACTTTGTAGTACTAGTAGGAGTACTTTTTACCTTGGAGGACGCGTATAGCTAGCTAGGCCCTTGAAGACTTGAACCCACTAGCTGCCACCATTTTTGTTTTTCCATGTCTTACTATCTCATCCATGTAGCCAAGAGTGGCTATATATAATAAGCCGATTATTTTACTTCCTCTATACCGGAGTAGTACTATTTGCTGCACAGTATTACTGACCGCCACATTTGAGCACAACATTATTATGCATGGACCTTGACTATGTACGTCACCATGTGTCCAGATCTGGGATGTCGCGTGTACCAGATGAACGGCGCCGAGTTCGACCCCCGTGATGCTACGTGGGTACCGAGGAACACTCTTGGAGAGTACTCGCTTTTCATCAGGGACAGCTACCCCATTGTGAAGCGGATGCCACCTTCCGTGCATGACACGGAAGGCCTGCCGTTCATGAAGCATGGTTGTGTCTTCAGTGCGCACCGCCGGATGAACGACATGCTGGGACACGCTATCCCTGATTTATGCCGCTTCAGCTTGGATGAGTCTCCATCGTGTGGAACCGGACTAGAAAGCTGCGACAATGATTCCCGTTGCCCACCGCTATGGATCGTGCATCCATGAAGAACACCTGGGTCTGGAACCTGGAGGAAGACATGTAGCCCATCTATAACGTGTAAGTGGAGTACGGTAATTGTGAACGGTAGCGCTGTGAATATATGTAGACTAGTCGTGCACAAATTTATCACATGAGTTGGAGATGAACTTGTGTGGCATACTGGCATTTGTCCTTTAGAATTTATTACTAGTAAATGTGTTATGTGTACATGCAACTTGTGTGGTTGTTGCACGGGCTCCAACACGCTCTTTGAGAAAAAAGGTGGCATAGCTTTGGATATACGTGACGTGGCGGCATCATACAGTAGCATCGTTCGCTATAGTTGTACTAGTACACTCCTACTAGGACGACAACTCCTATAAAACCTTGTGCTTGCCTCTTCGCCTCTTCGGGAGGTTCAACAGTTCGTACTCGTGTGAACCTTGCACTTGGCTCTTCGCCTCTTCAGAAGGTCCAACAATGATGATACTACAGTACAATATGCTTCTGGCAATCTGACACCGATTGAACTGCTGCACGTCCACCGCGAGGGCAAGGGCAAGGGAGAGGGGGAGGGAGAGGGAGAGGGCGCTGTAGTCAAAACCCTCTCCTCGTCCTGCGAACCACCGCGTGCGTGGGCGAGGGAGAGGCGTAGTAAGCAAGCTTCTCCTCGTTCGGCGAGTTGACGGGACACATCAAATCAGTACTAGTACTAGTAGTCCATACTGCGTCCTTTCCGATTAATATGGCTTAATTTGAAACGAGAAAAATACACTGGCGGTCAAAGTATGTAACAGTACACTCTTTACGGTCACTATATATAGTTTTGCAGCGATTATGCGATCACTAGCTCATCGTAGAGCACCATATTGCACCCTACTGACCAGCCACATAGTCGATGTGGCACTTTGTTGACAGGTTAAATTGTCACCTGGTTTCTGGGTCCCACCTGTCAGTTGGCAGAGCAAAGAAATCAGTTAAAAAAACTTTACGCAGGCGCGACACGAGTCCAACCCTTGCGCGTGAACCACCCTGGCTGTGTATGTGAGTGCATGCACGTGTCCTCCCTCGGTCTTCCAACAAAGAGTGTACTACATGATGTATATCTACACTTCCAATGTGTTTAGCCTTTAATCTAAATCGATATTGACTGACTAATGCACCAACTTGTGCTGTAGGTATAGGCTACATGTCTATCCTTAATTACAGCATGCAACGGCCTTCATTTAATCTTCTTATCTCAATGGTCGCATGCACACATAAGTCTGCTACTTTTGGGCGTTAATTATGCCCTGGTCAATGTGTAAATCTCTAAATGTACAGTCTTTCACGGACGTAGGGAGTAGGTTGAGCACTTGAGCGTGAGCGTGTGTGTTGCGTCATGTGCTGTGTGCCGCATGGGTGCGTGAGTGTTGTGTGCGTCCATGTGTACTTGTGAGTGTTGCATGTTGCATGCATGCATGCATGCATGGGGCTTACTCCCTCCCATTGACATGTTCATATTTCAAGCTTCCTCTGTTCCCTCCATATGGTGATACTCCCTCTGTTCCCAAATAGTATGGAGTAAAAGCCTCCCTCTGTTCCCAAATATGGAGTATTTGTCTTTCTACAGATTTCAACAAGTGACTAGGTACGGAGCAAAATGACTGAAGTGAGCGTAGAGGCATAGGGATACTATAGAAAGGAAGTCCCCGCGATCCATTTATTCCCCATCTCGGTCAGAGAGAACTATTCAACTAGTCTCTTCTTCTTCCTCCTCTCTTCCCCATCGTCGGCCGCACACCATTTACCCCCGCTCACTGCTCGCCCGCCCGCGCCATCTTCCTTGGTAGCTCGCGCATACCATATCCCCCTGATCACTTCTCGGCCACACGAGGAGAAGCTTCTTCGCTCGCCCGCCCGAATCCACTTCCCCGCTGGCTCGCAGGCACCGAAAACCCCAATGGCAGAACCGACTGACACGTAGAGCCGTGATTGGAATTCCCTCCCCGATGTTCTCTTGGAGCAGATATGTAGTCGTATGGACCTACTCAGCACCGTCCGTCTGGCCGCATGCTCGGCGTCTTTGTACCGTCTACTCGTCTGCAACCGGCCGACTCTTTTCAAGACACCCTGCTTGCTGATGCCCGATCCTCACAGATATCCTAGACACCGACTTGACGATCCTACGGAGGTTGTTGTGGTTCCCCTCAACATGCTACCACTACCCGTCCACTTGTCCTTCATGCGTGGCCACTACTGGGCGGGCATGAAGGCCAACTGGATCGTCCTCATCCACCACACCGGTAGTCTGCGGCATCTCGTGGATATCTACACCCAGCGAGAGATCACCTTCCATCGTTGGATACCGCCGCCATCGTGCCTCGCGGCCCGCCGAACACTCCTGCCTACTACGCACAAGACGCGTCAAGCTTTTGGCTCGACCATTGTTTGCAGAAAGTTGTAATCTGTGAAGTGCCCACACCATCAGAAGACTGCATGGATTACAAGCTCATTGCCTTGTTCAACAAGGGATTAGTCTATCTAGAATCCGGTCGCCATACATGGTTATGGCTCATCATCAATCCTGTTGAGGAAACATTTCTGTCTGATGCTATAGTGCACGATGGCATCGTTTACGCGGTCGACGCACAGATTGGCTACCTATATTGGTGGAATCTATCGTCCTGTAATTGTTCTATCCCATCTCATCTTTACGTTATGAATACGACTACCTGTTCATTTGTTACAAATTTGGAATGCATAGCATGTCTATAACCACATCATTGCTATATGTTCCTCTCATTTGCTAGATTTTTATGACCACACATGTTATTGTTAGAGTTGATATGAGAACAATTGGCATCTAATGATTGTTAGAATACATATTATGAGCATAACATCATGATTGCTATACGTTACTCTCGTTTACAAGATTTTTATATCAAGGCATGTTATTTCTTAGAGTTGATATGAGAACAGTAGTAGCAAGTGCTATGGTAGAATATGAGTAGGCGCTGTCATAGTTGTTTTCCTCTCATTGTTACATGATGTTCGAACCATGACATATTGCTAGAATATGAAAGCCATTGGCTTATTTTTTTAACTTGGGGTATGATTATGACCACGGCATTGCAATTCTCTGTCTATGATATGTGTCACTGTTATAATAATCTTAATTCCACACATACTCTGAACATGATTGTTTATTTTTGTCCTTTTGGTCTCCAATTTGAATTGTTACAGCAGACGCAAATGCGCTGGCCTTCATGATTCCAGGACCTGGAATCATACCAGCCGATGGGTGGTGGTTTATTGCTCGTTCAGCTGACGGCGGTCATTTGATGCTCATTAGCACGTACCAAATTGACCAAACCATTACATCAAACCACATGCAGTACAATGTGTGGGGCGTTCGTGACATTGATGGCTATGGATGCTTCGTGTTCGAGAAAGATCCTAGCTCCGTTGGGCCAGGCGTATTCAACTGGAGGCGGGTTTACAGCCTCGGCAACCACTCCTTGTTCCTCGGGCTCAATTATCCGATCATCCAACCAATCATCGATCATATCACCAGTGATGATTACTGTGCTATGCAACTTCCATTCGCGAGGGGGGCTGTGTTTACACATCATACCATGGGTTTCATGAATCACCATATCCAGAGATTCATCGACACAGCTTGTTGCCAGATAATCTTCAGTGTGTGAAAGGCATCAAGCTTCCATGCGATGGATGGCTTTTGCAAACCCGACATGCGGTGATGTGGTTCATGCCAAGAGCAAATATGCACAACTTGATTCGTGCTAATATCTAGACTGAGCCATGTATTCTGCTGCTGTAGCACGACCCTCTTTTGTTGGATATTATGTATTGTTGTTAGTTTGAAGCACTCCGATGGTTTGAAGGATAGATACCTTCCTGGGATCAAGTGCATCCTAACTCACCTGCGTAGGATGTACCGATAATGATGATGGAGATGTTGTGCAAAAGCCATATATATATATATCAGTTAGGCTTCAAGTGCGTACATGTTAGTTAAACCTATGTATAAATTGTGACACTAAATACGACTAGTAAGTAGTACAGTAGCAGTACTAGTATACATCGGTCAAATTATTCATCATGTCCACACATTGATCTGAGGTGACAACGCGCTGTGCGTGAGGTGACACAAGAATCCCGGCGGCGTGTTCGGGTATTCTGGACTTCAGATTTGGAGTACCACTTATCTGTCGAAATCTTTCATCATTCACTTAAAACGGTCGATTGATCATACATTGAGTACCATATAACTGGAATTACCGATGCAAGTCGAAGAAGGATTGACCCGTGCTGCCGGCTGGCGTCAAGTTCGATCCCACGGATCAGGAGCTGATCGAGCACCTTGAGGCCAAAGTGAGTGCTGACATCACGAGATTTCAGTCTCTCATCGATTTGTTCATACCAACCATCGACAGCGAGCACGGCATATGTTACACCCAACCTGAGAAACTTCCAGGTAAGACACCGATCGGCCGTCTACTTGCACAAACATATTCCTTGGTTTATAGATCTATTTTTATTTTTAGATGTAGACCTGGTGAAGCAATTACAATTTGGCAGTTAATAAAAAGTGAAACAAGTGACTACAACATGCCAAAGATGTTATGAAAATGCCAACTAGGTACACTAAAACCTGTATTCCACAATACTGCAGGTATCACACTGAGTGGCCTAAGGAAGCATTTCTTCCAGTGCAATTCCAGGGTGTTCAAAAGGGGCGCGTGGACGCGTCGCAAGATACAGTCGGAGTGCGGCATGCACGTGATGTGGCACAAGACCGGCAATACCATGTTGGCGATGGTCAACGGCCGGCAGATGGGCAGCAAAAAAGGTTCTGGTGCTACGCACCAACAAGAACTTCGACCAGCAGAGGACCAAGTAGGTGATGCACCAGTACCACCTCAGGGACCTGGAGCAAGAGAATGAGCGCGGAGCTGGTCCTCTGCAAGATTTTCTACCAGACGAACACTAGGGCTAGGAGTAAAAAGATTATAAGTTAGTTTGGTATTGTTAGTTGTACTACCTTGTCGTCCGCAAGTTGGTATTGTTGTTAACGATCTTTTGGTATGAACTTGCATTTGCTTCCAACCATCATGCCGAGGGTCGATGTGGATATAAAGCTGAATCATTTGTTTCGAAACGAATTTTCAGGCACCTGATTTTTATTTGATGGGTAGCATAAGCATCCGCCGTTCGAATTCCCAGTTCTCCAATTTTTTCGAAACAAGTGCATGCACTTATGATCACGATAAAAAAACAATATCCGTGCTGCATCCTAGTTATCAGTCTTTACTTGCAGAATTCTCTCATTTATTGAGCACGTATATTGTTTTTTCAGGTCGAGCAAGTTTCAACTAGGCCATAGATTGCCCAGGGTTGTTTTGTTTTTAACAGGCCCAGCCCATGACGACAATGGGGCACAAAGATCCGGTAGGTATCTATTGGCCTCTGGCCCGCCAGTGTTAGTTAT
Organism: Triticum aestivum; assembly: GCF_018294505.1. NCBI lineage: Eukaryota > Viridiplantae > Streptophyta > Magnoliopsida > Poales > Poaceae > Triticum > Triticum aestivum. Next base: position 181,113,505 of record NC_057800.1, read on the forward strand.
ATTTTGTCTTACAACATCCGCAGGCAGTTTTTTTTACTGGATCAAACACACAACCCAGTTCTATTTTCCTCTTGAAACGCATGTCCTACATCCGTTTTCTAATCTCTACCTATAGTTTTACTAGTTCATATACACGTATCATTATATTGAAAACACATAAAATTCCCTTTTCATATTTACATCCTTATTTTGTTGTTTTTCCCACCCAGCGCTGATTTTTTTACCACTGGTTTTCCCTTAAACCAACTAAATTGTCCCACGTCTTATTTGCTTACAAAAACAAAACGATTTTTTTGGCAAATCAATACGTTCTTAAAAAATGTTTATCATTTCGGGATTACAACAGTTCAGACTCCACCGAAATATGCAAAATAAGGTTGGACTTTTTGACCATGGTCCTGGGAAAAAAATGGGTTGTAATAAATTACTTAAGAATTAGCAAATGGGCTGCAAATTATAAAAAATAGCAAATGGGCTTTATGTTGTCTGCCACAGATTAGGAGGCTGACTTGTGGGCCTACTAAGTTCATGCGTACACAAGGTTTCTCAAAAAAGAAACTTAGTCAACAATCGACTCTACCAGCGTCAGACCATTAGATGTCAATCTAACGGGAATCGTGCTTCTTCAGTCTCTCATCTTCCTGCCCCAGCCGCCCAAACCAGCGCCGTCGGAACTGCCTGCTCCCGCATCCTGTGGCCGGCAGTGCTGCCGGGAAGGCCTCATGGCCCCATCATACTCGCATCCCTGGCCTGTATATCCCTCTACTCACCCACACCTCTTGTTATTTTCCAGCGACGGTAGCCGAACCAGTCAACCCTTGTACTCTCCACCGCGTGGGCAGCCACTGCCGTCTCTTCCCCGGCTCCGTGTCATTCCCTTCGTGGGCCTCGCCGTCGTCCACCGCCCTGGTGCTCTCGGTGCGGCATGGTCAACGATGTCCATCCAACGACCGTAGTGCTTCTTCAACCTCTGGTATTCTTGCCCCAGCCGCCCAAAGCAGCGCCGGTCATGCCGCATGCTCCTGCCTCCCGTGGCCGGCTGTGCTGCCGCGGAGGCCTCACCGTCCCCATACTACTCCCACCGCTGGCCAGGCCATCCCTCCACTCACCCACTCCCCCTGTTATTCTGCGGCGACGGCATCCTCACACCGCAGCCGAACCAGTGAACCCTCGTACTCCTCTCCGCGTGGGCATCCACTGCCGCGTCTTCCCCGGCTCCATGTCGTCCCCTTCCTAGGCCTCGCCGTCGTCCACCGCCGTGGTGCTCTCGGCGTGGCGTGGTCAAGGTGGTCAATGATCGACTTCCATCGGAAGAGTACTGTACATGGAGAGGCTGACAGTTGGGTCCACGGCAGCCGCAAGGTAGTGCCTCCTTATTACGCGCAAAATAATCATTCCTGCACCTGACAGCAGGGACCCACCGAACGGGCCAGCAGTATTTCACAGAAAAAACGTTATCCCCCTGACTGATGGGACCCACCGGACGGGCCACCGTATTTCACGAAAAAACGTTTGCCCCTGACTGCTGGGACCCACCGGACGGACCACCGTATTTCGCGAAAAAAACGTCCCCCCCCCCCCGCTGTCAACTCGGACCCACCAGAAGTGCCTCCTTATTACGCACAGAAAAATGAATACTCCCCCTGCTAGCTGGGACCTAACCTGGTGGGAGGCTGACTTGTGGGCCTACTAAGTTGAAGAGGATGGAGGGCTTTGTCAACTTAGTCAATATGAACGATTCTAGCTCCAGTGACCGGACGATGTCCATCCAACGGTCGTAGTGCTTCTTCAACGTCTGGTCTTCTTGCTCCAGCCGCCCAAACCTGCGCCGGTCGTGCCGCGTGCTCCTGCCTCTCGTGGCCGGCTGTGATGCCGTGGAGGCCTCACCGCCCCCTACTACTCCCACCGCTGGCCCATGCTATCCCTCTACTCACCCACACCCCCTCTTATTCTGCGGCGACGGCAGCCTCACGCCGTAGCCGAACCAGTGAACCTTCGTACTCCTCTCTGCATGGGCATCCACTGCCGCATCTTCCCCGGCTCCGCGTCGTCCCCTTCCTAGGCCTCGCCGTCGTCCATCGCCTTGGTGCTCTCGGCGCGGCGTGGTCAATGTGGTCAACGAACGACTTCCATTGGAAGAGTACTGTACGTGGAGAGGCTGACAGCTGGGTCCACGGCCACAACCCAGTTTTTTTTGTGATTTGCCAAGTAAGTCGCTTTGTCAGGCCTGTTGGGCTGCAAATCTTGCATGACGAGGAGAGCTTCATTCGGCTGGCCGAGAAAATGGCCCATCAGTAATGAGAAATGGGATGTACATTTTTAAAACACATCAAACCGGTAATTAGTTTAAAATATCTTTTTTTTTCATTTCGTGATTTTAAATTACATTATTTTTTATGCGTGGAGAATTTGTTGGATTTTATATTGATATACATCTATTTTTTAAATCAGTTTGAATGTGAGTCGAAATTTCGGGATTAAAAACAGTTCGGACCGCACCGAAATATGCAAAATTTCGTTAATTTTTTAACCATGGCCACAATATGGGCTGTAATGCTAACAAAAAGAATATGGGCTCCAAAAAAACCTTAAGAATTATCAAATGCGCTGTAAATTATTAGAAATAATGGCAGATGGGATGTATGTTGTTTTCCACAGATTTGAGGCTTTCCTAAAAAAGGTTGACGCACAAGCAGTGACTGTTGGATGTCCATCGAATGGCCGTCGTGCTTCTTCAATCTCTGCTCTTCCTGCTCCAACCGCTCAAACAAGCGCCGACGGGACTGCCTGCTCCCTCCTCCCCGCGGCCGGCTGTCCTGCCGCGCAGGCCTCACCACCCCACCATACTCCCATCGCTGGCCCCACCATAAGAACCAGTAAACCCTCGTACAGTCGTACTCCCCTTCGCGTGGGAAACAACTGCCGAGTCTTCCCTGCCTCCGTGTCGTTCCCTTCCTAGGCCTCGCCATCGTCCACCGCCCTGTCGCTCTTGGCGCGGCCTGGTCAACGTGGTCAACGACCGACATGCATCTGAAGTAGACTGTACATGGAGAGGCCGACAACTGGGTCCACGGCCACACGCAAGGAAATGCCTCCTTATTACACGCAAAATAATGATTCCTCCACCTGACATTAGGGACCCACCAAAAGGGCCTCTGTATTTCGTGAAAAAAACGTTAACGCCGCTGACAGCTCGGACCCACCAGCTATATCTTCACACGCAAGGAAGTGCCTCCTTATTACGCTCAAAAAAAATGAATACCCCCTGCTAGCTGGGACCCACCTTGGTGGGAGGCTGACTTGTGGGCCTACTAAGTTGACGGGGACGGAGGGCTTTGTCAACTTAGTCAATATGCACGATTCTAGCTCCAGTGACCGTACGATGTCCATGCAACGGCCGTAGTGCTTCTTCAACCTCTGGTCTTCTTGCTCCAGCCGCCCAAACCAGCGCTGGTCGTGCCTCGTACTACTCCCACCGCTGGCCAGGCCATCCCTCTACTCACCCACACCCCCTGGTATTCTGCGGCGACAGCAGCCTCACATCGCGGCGAACCAGTGAACCCTCGTACTCCTCTACGCGTGGGCATCCACTGCCGCGTCTTCCCCGGCTCTGCGTCGTCCCCTTCCTAGGCCTCGCCGTCGTCCACCGCCCCGGTGCTCTCGGCGCGGCGTGGTCAATGTGGCCAAGGAACGGCTTCCATCGGACGTGGACTGTACATGGAGAGACTGACAGCTGGGTCCACGGTCGCAGCAAGGAAGTGCCTCCTTATTACGTGCAAAATAATTATTCCTCCACCTGACAGGGGACCCACCGGACAGGCCACCGTATTTCGCCCCCCTGACTGCTGGGACCCACCAGCTACATCTTCGCACGCAAGGAAGTGCCTAACAGTCAGGACCCACCTGGTCGAAGCGTATGTAGCATTGTCATTCTGGTCGCGAACATGTACGTACATATATACTTGTCGATGTAGAGGCGCGCACGTGTCGTAGTAGAGGCGCGCACATAGCATGTACACGTACATACAACGGCCAGGGTGCAAGAAAGAAAATACGGCCACGTATGTGTACATACGGGCGGGGTCTCGAACGCCTACTCGCGCATACGTACGGCTGGGGCTCGTGTACATGGCTGTGTCAGAACAGAGAAACAGCGTCGTCGTCCTGTTCATGGGGAGGCAACAGAATGCGTCGTGTTCATGGGGAGGCAATGGAATGCGTCGTGTTCATCGGGAGGGCTTGGATGGAACAGGCGATGGAAACAAGGCCTGGCATACCGCAAAACGGAGGAAACGGCCTTGTGTTCGACCGGCCACGTTCGAAACAGGATCCTGTTCATCAGGAGGGGTGTGGCGTACCGCAAAATGGAGGAAACAGACCTCCTATGGTTGAAACGGGGGTCCTGTTGATCGGGAGGGGTGTGGCGTACCGCAAAACGGAGGAAACGGACTTGTGTTGGAGCGCTACGGTCGAAACGGGGTCCTCTTCATCATGAGAGGTGTGGCGTACCGCAAAACGGGACTCCACGGGATATTGTACATCTCCACCGTCGACCCCCTCCAGCCTCCATGAGCTACTGTTCATCCACCGCCGAGCTCCTCCAGCCTCCACCTGCGACTGTTCATCCACAGGCTCCTGTTCATCCAGCCTCCACCACGCGCTACTCCACCGGCTACTGTTTAACCAGCCCTCTCCACGGGCTCCTGCTCAACCACCCCTCCGCGGGCTACTGTTCATCCTGCCCTCCATCGTCTACTGTTCATCCTTCCCTCCATGGGGTGGTCCTGTTCATCCAGCCCTCCACGGGGTCCTGTTCATCCAGCCCCAACCGGCTCAATCGATCGGGGTCCTGTTCATCCAGAGGCAACACCATGGGGTCCGGTTCATCCACCCCCACCGGGAACTATTCATCCAACCCCCCCCCCCCGCAACGCTCACTATTCATCCAGAGGCAGCATCGATCGGCTTCAGTTAGCAGCAGTAGCGAAGGAATCGCTCGATCGGGTTCAGTTAACAGCCATCGATCGATCGCTCGGGTTCAGCAACGCGTAGCCTGCAGTGCAATCGCTCGGGTTTAGTTAGAGCCCAACGCCTCGCTCGGGTTCAGTTAGAGCCAACGCCTCGCACACACGCGCGTACATGTACGAGAGATGCGTGCATCGCTCGGCCCCCGACCTCCCACCGTAATCGGGAACTCCCCGAAATTTTCCTCCCCCTCGCTTCTACCATGGTTTTTTCTGTCATGGACAGCCCAAAGAATGTCATGCAGCTGCATCTCCGGCCCGCCCAGGACGAAAAGCCCATTTTCTGTCATGATTTTTTGTCACAAAAGTAGTAGCCCACCACATCTATGATGATACCGGGTTTTGTCACAATTATCATCATAGAAGTGTCATATGTATGACAGAAAAAAAATTGTTCGGCCCAAAATGTCAGGGATGTGTCTTTTTTGTAGCGTTACTTACTTGGGTATCTGGGCGATTACAACTCAGACCCGCATCCTCGGTGGTGTCTAGACACTTTATTTGTGGTTCGAAGAACAATTTGTACATCTCTTCGAGCGTCATGCCGAGGAAGTGCTGAATAGTTCACTGTCCTTCCGGGTTGAATTCCCACATACGGAGGGGTCGACGTTTGCAAGGCAGGACTCGACGAACTAACATGACTTGCATTACCGTGACCAGGCTAACATCTCTCTCGAGGAGATCTCGGATGCGACTCTGCAATATCAGCACATCATTTACTGCCCCCCGCAGTCCAGCCCCTTGTTGATCCATGACGTTAGTTGTGGTGGGGGGCCCAAGCGAAAGGCAGGGGAGGCTACCCACTTGCTACTCCGGGGAGCTGTGATATAAAACCACTCCCATTGCCATAAATTGGACACCTCCGGGAAGGAACCCTCTGGCCATGGAACATCAGCGCTTTTGCTTATTACGGCACCTCCGCACTCTGCGTGTCGCCCCTCGATCATCTTCGGCTTCACATTGAAAGTCTTGAGCCAAAGGACGAAGTGTGGGGTAATGCGGAGGAAGGCCTCACATACGACGATGAACGATGAGATGTGAAGGAGGGGATCCGGGGCCAGGTCATGGAAATCTAGCCCATAATAGAACATGAGCCCCCTAACAAAGGGATCCGGAGCGAGGCCTAGCCCTCGGAGGAAGTGAGAGATGAATACAACGCTCTCACCGGGTTCAAGAGTGGGAATGACCTGCCCTCGAGCAGGCAGCCTATGCGAGATTTCGCCGGTCAAATACCTGGCCTCTCTTAGCTTCTTGATGTCTTCCTCTGTGATAGAGGAAGGCATCCACCGACCTTGAAGGTTGGATCCGGACATGGTTGAAGGTCCGAAGCGCCTGACCCGAGCCTTGGGTGTTGGAACTCGAGGCGGGGAAGGATTCGATTGAGTACGAGAGGGAAAAAAAGGGACAGGCCTTGGCCTCTTTATAAAGAGGGTGAATACCAAGTGTCCTCCTCGTGGCCGTTTGGGACTTGCCTAAAATCGAGGGGTCATACCAGCTGGCATGATTGGGTTACCCACGTCCGTATTGATGAGAATCCCGTAATAAGGGGGACACGACCTCTGCTTCGACAAGACGTGTCAAGAAAACCGCTTCGCAATATGTGTAGTGATGGTTGAGAAAAACGGTTTGAATAATGACCGGGCCATGGCATGATGTCATGTTGCTAACCTTTTCAGCAGATTAGATTTGTGGAAATATTATTCTCTACGGTGGTATGCGGAACTTGTTTTGCAGAGTCGGACACTATCCTTGTGTTCAAAATCTTCTATGGAGTATTCGGAGGAAGAACCCGCCTTGCAATGCCGAAGACAAATCCGTGCGCCGGACTCATCGTTATTGAAGCCTTGTTCAGGGGCTACTGAGGGAGTCCTGGATTAGGGGGGCTCCGGACAGCCGGACTATATCCTTTGGCTGGACTGTTGGACTATGAAGATACAAGATTGAAGACTTCGTCCCGTGTCTGGATGGGACTCTCCTTGGCGTGGAAGGCAAGCTTGGCAATACAGATATGTAGATCTCCTCCCTTGTAACCGACTCTGTGTAACCCTAGCCCCCTCCCGTGTCTATATAAACCAGAGGGTTTAGTCCGTAGGACAAGAACAATCATACCATAGGCTAGCTTCTAGGGTTTAGCCTCTACGATGTCGTGGTAGATCAACTCTTGTAATACTCATATCATCAAGATCAGTCAAGCAGGACATAGGGTATTAACTCCATCAAGAGGGCCCGAACCTGAGTAAACATCGTGTCCCCCGCCTCCTGTTACCATCCGCCTTAGACGCACAGTTCGGGACCCCCCACCCGAGATCTATCGGTTTTGACACCGACACCGACTATTGGCAAACCCCCACCTCGCCCATCGCGCGATGGCTGAGTTAGAGAAACGACGAGGTTGAAGAGATTGATGTAGCACGGACTCCAACAAATATGGTGTTAGATGGAAGTCATGCTGGTGGCGTGTGCCGTACTCCGGGACGTGAATGCTTGTTCTGGCCCATGCCCCCTGATAACCCACAAGTATAGGGGGTCAATTGTAGCCTCTTTCGATAAGACTGTTGAACCCAACGAGGAGCTATAGGTAGAACAAATATTCCCTCAAGTTCTATCGACCACCGATACAACTCTACGCACGCTTAACGTTCGCTTTACCTAGAACTAGTATGAAACTAGAAGTATTATGTAGGTGTTTTTGGATAGTTTGCAAGATAATAATGAGCACGTAAATAAAAGCTAGGGGCTGTTTAGATAAAGACACAACTAAGTTAGTTTTAGTAAAGAGCTTTTTGTTACGAGAAAGTTATTTGTCCCTAGGCAATCGATAACTAGACCGGTAATCATTATTGCAATTTTATATGAGGGAGAGGCATAAGCTAACATACTTTATCTAGTTGGATCATATGCACTTATGATTGGAACTCTAGCAAGCATCCGCAACTACTAAAGATCATTAAGGTAAAACCCAACCATAGCATTAAAGCATCAAGTCCTCTTTATCCCATACGCAACAACCCCCTTACTCGGGTTTGTGTTTCAGTCACTCACGCAACCCACTATAAGTGAATCATGAACGTATTGCAACACCCTACAGCAGGGATCCCTCATGCTTGCGTGACATGGAGAGCACCATAGGACAGCACCAATAATAAAACATGCAACTCAAACCAATCTTGATCATCAAATAGCCCATAGGACAAAATAGATCTACTCAAACATCATAGGATAGACATACATCATTGGGAAATAATATATAGCGTTGAGCACCATGTTTAAGTAGAGATTACAGCGGGTAAGAGAGAGGTTACACCGCTGCATAGAGGGGAAGAGTTGGTGATGATGGTGGTGAAGTTGTTGGTGAAGACTGCGGTGATGATGATGGCCACGGCAATGTTCCGGCGCCACCGGAAGAGAAGGGGAGAGGGGGGCCCTTCATCTTCTCCTTCCTCGACCTCCTCCCTAGATGGAAGAAGGATTTCCCCTCTGGTCCTTGGCCTCCATGGCGTGGGAGGGGCGAGAGCCCCTCTGAGATTGGATATGTCTCTCTGTCTCTCTCTGTTTCTGCGTTCCCAGATTCTACCCTTTCACCGTTTCTTATATTCCCAGAGATCCGTAACTCCGATTGGGCTAAAATTTTAACACGATCTCTATCCGGATATTAGCTTTCTTGCGGCGAAAGAAGGGCACCAACCAGATTACGGTATGGCCATGAGGGTCAGGGGCGCGCCTGCCCCCCAAGGGCGTGCCCCCTGCCTCGTGCCCCCCTCGGGCATCGTCTCGCGTGGATTTTTCTTCCCAAAAATCATATATATTCCAAAAAAAATCTCTGTCAGTTTTTATCCCGTTTGGACTCCTTTTGATATGGATATTCTGCGAAACAAAAAACATGCAACAAACAAGAACTGGCACTGGGCACTGGATCAATATGTTAGTCCCAAAAATAGTATAAAAAGTTGTCAAAAGTATATGAAAATTGTAGAATATTGGCATGGAACAATCAAAAATTATATATACAATGGAGACGTATCAGCATCCCCAAGCTTAATTCCTGCTCGTCCTCGAGTAGGTAAATGATAAAAAAGATAACTTTTGATGTGGAATTCTACCTAGCATAATCTTGATCATGTAATCTAATCATGGCATGAATATTAAGACACGAGTGATTCAAAGCAATAGTCTATCATTTGACATAAAAACAATAATACTTCTAGCCTACTAATAAAGCAATCATGTCTTTTCAAAATAACATGGCCAAATAAAGTTATCCCTACAAAATCATATAGTCTGGATGATCTTCACCACACAAAATATTCACGTCATGCACAACCCCGATGACAAGCCAAGCAATTGTTTCATACTTTTGACGTTCTCAAACCTTTTCAACTTTCACGTAATACATGAGCGTGAGCCATGGGCATAGCACTATACGTGGAATAGAATGGTGGTTGTGGAGAAGACAAAAAAAGGAGAAGATAGTCTCGCATCAACTAGGCGTATCAACGGGCTATGGAGATGGCCATCAATAGATATCAATGTGAGTGAGTAGGGATTGCCATGCAACGGATGCACTAAGAGCTATAAGTGTATGAAAGCTTAGACTAAAAACTAAGTGGGTGTGCATCCAACTTGCTTGCTCATGAAGACCTCGGGCGTTTGAGGAAGCCCATCATCGGAATATACAAGCCAAGTTCTATAATGAAAATCCCCACTAGTATATGAAAGTGACAACTCAAGAGTCTCTCTATATGAAGAACATGGTGCTACTTTGAAGCACAAGTGTGGCAAAAGGATAGTAACATTGCCCCCTCTCTCTTTTTCTCTCATTTTTTTGTTTTTTTGTTTTTTGTGGGCTTCTTTGGCCTCTTTTATTTATTTTTAAAGTCCGGAGTCTCATCCCGACTTGTGGGGGAATCATAGTCTCCATCATCCTTTCCTCACTGGGGAATGCTCTAATAATGATGATCATCACACTTTTATTTACTTACAACTCAATATTACAATTCGATATCTAGAAAAAAGATATGACTCTATATGAATGCCTCCGGCGGTGTACCGGGATGTGCAATGATCTAGCGTAGCAATGACATCAAAAAACAGACAAGCCATGAAAACATCATGCTAGCTATCTTACGATCATGCAAAGCAATATGACAATGAATGCTCAAGTCATGTATATGATGATGATGGAAGTTGCATGGCAATATATCTCGGAATGGCTATGGAAATGCCATGATAGGTAGGTATGGTGGCTGTTTTGAGGAAGGTATATGGTGGGTTTATGGTACCGGCGAAAGTTGTGCTATACTAGAGAGGCTAGCAATGATGGAAGGGTGAGAGTGCGTATAATCCATGGACTCAACATTAGTCATAAAGAACTCACATACTTATTGCAAAAGTTTATTAGCCCTCGAAGAAAAGTACTACTACGCATGCCCCTAGGGGGATAGATTGGTAGGAAAATACCATTGCTCGTCCCCGACCGCCACTCATAAGGAAGACAATCAATAAATAAATCATGCTCCGACTTCGTTACATAATGGTTCACCATACGTGCATGCTACGGGAATCACAAACCTCAACACAAGTATTTCTACTAATCCACAACTACCCACTAGCATGACTCTAATATAACCATCTTTATATCGCAAAACTATTGCAATGAATCAAACATATCATATTCAGTGATCTACAAGTTTTATGTAGGATTTTATGACTGACCATGTGAATGACCAATTCCTGTCATCTCTCTAAATAGATATAAGTGAAGCAAGAGAGTTTAATTCTTTCTACAAAAGATATGCCTGTTCTCTAACAAATATAAGTGAAGCAAAAGAGCATTCTTCAAATGACGGTTTTCTATGTAAAGAGAAACAGGCAATCCAAACTTCAAATGATATAAGTGAAGCACATGAAGCATTCTATAAAGCCATACTCAAAAGATATAAGTGAAGTGCATAGAGAATTCTATAAATAAACCAAGGACTATCTCATACCAGCATGGTGCATAAAAGAAAAATGAAAACTAAATGCAAAAAATGCTCCAAGATCGCACATATCGCATGAACGAAACGAATCCGAAAACATACTGATACTTGTTGAAGAAAGAGGGGATGCCTTCCGGGGCATCCCCAAGCTTAGACGCTTGAGTCTCCTTGAATATTTACTTGGGGTGCCTCGGGCATCCCTAAGCTTGAGCTCTTGCCTCTCTTCCTTCTTCTCACATCGAAACCTTCTCGATCATCGAACACTTCATCCACACAAAACTTCAACAGAAAACTCAGTAAGATCTGTTAGTATAATAAAGCAAATCACTACTCTAAGTACTGTTGAAAACCAATTCATATTTTGTTTTGGCATTGTAGCTACTGTAATATAACTTTTTCATGGCTTAATCCACTGATAGGAATTGATAGTTTCATCAAAACAAGAAAATTATGCATCAAAAACAGAATCTGTCTAAAACAGAACAGTCTGTAATAATCTGAACATTCACCATACTTATGATACTTTAAAAATTCTGCCAAAATTAGGAAAAATAAAAATTTGTATATAAAGACAGTGCAAAAAGAATCAGAACCATTTTACGTTCCAGTAAAAAATGTAAAATCGAGCACTACAGCCAAAGTTTCTATCCTGCGCCATAAAAACCAGCAAGCATTGTAAACATCCTAAAGGAAAACCTTGGCACATTATTTTTATAATACAATGGAATTGTACAAGGGGATAATTATTTTTGTTGAAAAGTTCCTGTAATCAAGATTCACAAAGTTTCCGTGAGCATGAACAAAGTTCAAGGCTAGCTCCCACTTCAACAATGCTTGTCTTTCTCACTTTCGCTTTTCTTTTTGAAAAAGTTTTGGGTTCCCCTCTTTATTTTTGTTGTTTTTAAACTATATGAAAGAACTCAACAGAAATAAATGACTCTCTAAAACTTCCGGGTTGTCTCCCTGGCAGCCTTCCTTTAAAGCCATTAAGCTAGGCATATAGTTCTCAAGTAGTGAATCCACCCGGATCCCAAGGTATATCAAAGCCAATTTTAATTAGCAATGATTTGTAATTTAGTAGTGAGCACAAAGTAACATATATCATGCAACAACGAAGTCTAACTCTCTTCCTATGCATCGGCATGTCATAAAAGAACAATTCATGCACACATAGTAAAGGCCAATGCATAGTATAAATAGTTTCTTGCAATTTTACCGTATTGGAAACATAGAGAGGTGGAGATATGGTTCCTCTGTCATAATAATTGCAAGTAGGAGCAGCAAGAACATGCATATTATATCTATCAAAATCATCATGTGTAATAGTAAAACGCAACCCATCAATATAATCCTTAATAAAAGCAAACATCTCCGATATAGTGTAGTCGGGAGAATTCAAAACGATAATAGGACTATCATGCGTGGGTGCAATAGCAACAATTTCATGTTTAACATAAGGAACTATAGCAAGTTCATCTCCATAAGCATAATTCATGTTGGCATCTTGGCCACAAGCATAGCAAGCATCATCAAAAAGGGATATTTCAAAAGAATCAACAGGATCATAGTAATTATCATAGCATTCATCCTTCGGTAAGCACGAAGGGGAATTAAACAATGTATGAGTTTAAGAATTACTCTCATTAGAAGGTGGGCACGGGTGATCAATCCGCTCTTCCTCCTTTTGTTCTTCGCTCTCCTCCTCATCATTTTCATCCAATGAGATCACGGTTTCATCAACTTCTTCTTCCATAGATTCCTGCAAAATATTAGTCTCTTCTTGGACAACAGAGACTTTCTCAATAAGTGCATTAATATGGGAATTGTATTCATAATTATCATAACAATATTTAAGGATAGCTAAATTTTCAGGTCTATAAACCGAATCATCAAAATCTTCAAACTCTTTAAACATATATTCAATTTCATAAGCACCCATAAAAACAACAAATTCTTCTATTTGTTCCACATCATAATAATCATATATACCATTAGCATAAGAAGCTAAGGTTTTATTATCATTAAATTCGCATAAAAAGGGAATGTGTGGAGCCTTCATCCTAGAGCAATAAGTATAATCATATCTCAAGCATAGTTGCCTAGCATACCACTTCAATATATGAATTTGATCCCATAATAGTTTCCCTTTTTGTGTCAAGCGATAATCCCTAAAGTATTCACGTTGATCCAACATTACTCCCATTACATAATTGAATGGGTTTTCTCAGGATTATTAAAGTAGTACATAATATCTTTCACATAACCAGCATCGAGGTTTTTAGGAGGTTCCCCATCTCCATGAGCAGAAAGTACACCTAATTTTTTGGTATTTCGTGTTCCATATACATAACTAAAGATAAAGAACAACTAAGAACAACAAATAAAAATTACTTAGTGATAAAGCGAACAAGCACACACGAGAATATTCACCCCACACTATGGCTCCCCGGCAACGGCGCCAGAAAAAGGTCTTGATAACCCACAAGTATAGGGGATCAATTGTAGCCTCTTTCGATAAGTAAGAGTGTCAAACCCAACGAAGAGCTAAAGGTAGAACAAATATTCCCTCAAGTTCTATCGACCACCGATAAAACTCTATGCATGCTTAACGTTCGCTTTACCTAGAACAAGTATGAAACTAGAAGTATTATGTAGGTGTTTTTGGATAGGTTTGCAAGATAATAACGAGCACGCAAATAAAAGCTAGGGACTGTTCAGATAAAGACACAACTAAGTTAGTTTTAGTAAAGAGATTTTTGTTACGAGAAAGTTATTTGTCCCTAGGCAATCGATAACTAGACCTGTAATCATTATTGCAATTCTATATGAGGGAGAGGCATAAGCTAACATACTTTCTCTACTTGGATCATATGCACTTATGATTGGAACTCTATCAAGCATCCGCAACTACTAAAGATCATTAAGGTAAAACCCAACCATAGCATTAAAGCATCAAGTCCTCTTTATCCCATACGCAACAACCCCCTTACCCGGGTTTGTGTTTCAGTCACTCATGCAACCCACTATAAGCGAATCATGAACGTATTACAACACCCTACAGCGGGGATCCCTCATGCTTGCGCGAAACGGAGAGCACCATAGGAAAGAACCAATAATAAAACATGCAACTCAAACCAATCTTGATCATCAAATAGCCCATAGGACAAAACGGATCTACTCAAACATCATAGGATAGCCATACATCATTAGGAAATAATATATAGCGTTGAGCACCATTTTTAAGTAGAGATTACAGTGGGTAATAGAGAGGTTACACCGCTGCATAGAGGGGGGAGAGTTGGTGATGATGGTGGTGAAGTTGTTGGTGAAGATTGCGGTGATGATGATGGCCACGGCAGCATTCCGGCGCCACCGGAAGAGAAGGGGAGAGGGGGCCCTTCGTGTTCTCCTTACTTGACCTCCTCCCTAGATGGGAGAAGGGTTTCCCCTCTGGTCCTTGGCCTCCATGGCGTGGGTGGGGCGAGAGCCACTCCGAGATTGGATCTGTCTCTCTGTCTCTCTCTGTTTCTGTGTTCCCAGATTCTACCCTTTCACCGTTTCTTATATTCCCGGAGATCCGTAACTCCGATTGGACTGAAATTTTAACATGATCTCTATCCGGATATTAGCTTTCTTGCGGCGAAAGAAGGGCACCAATCACCTTACGGGGTGGCCACGAGGGTTAGGGGCGTGCCTGCCCCCTGGGGCATGCCCCCTGCCTCGTGGCCCCCTCGGGCATCGTCTCGCGTGGATTTTTCTTCCCAAAAATCAAATATATATTCCAAAAAAATTCTCCGTCAGTTTTTATCCCGTTTGGACTCCGTTTGATATGGATATTCTGCGAAACAAAAAACATGCAACAACAGGAACTGGCACTGGGCACTGGATCAATATGTTAGTCCCAAAAATAGTATAAAAAGTTGCCAAACGAATATGAAAGTTGTAGAATATTGGCATGGAACAATCAAAAATTATAGATACGATGGAGACATATCACCGCCCTACTACTCGTACTACTTATAGTAGTAGTATCGAGGATTCGAGGTGCTGGTGACGTACAGCGAACACATTAGCATATGGCCCACCTCACACTGTGGCCAAATTTCCTGGAGTCTATGCTATGTTAAAAAGTGTTCTTTGTGAGGATGGGTGGCTGGTCTCAAGTTTAAACCTTGTTGTATTACGTACGTAGACGTAGAGATAGTGCAGCATGTGAAGCTAGTACAAATAGTGTACTATTGTTGATTGGCCTCATCCGATAACCTGTTGCAATGCACGTACAATTATGTATTCGAAAAATATTTTTTTGCCTCGTCGCAGCACCCACTCAGAGAAGCGACTCGAAAGCCATTCATAAATTCAGTAAGTTTATCACAGGCATATCATTTTATTACATACAACAGGTCATCAACCCACAACAACAACGAGGATACATTATAAATACTAAAGTTTTCATCACACAACTAATAACAAACAATGAAATGAACTTCAACTCAACCAATCCTCGGCATTGGAAATGCTTGCTTTGAACCACAAGTGATTCTCTGGGAATGGCCAGCTACTGTCAATCTCGAGACCAACGCATGACTGATCATCCAGGCTGAAGCGACCTACTATATCACGACCAGGGTAGGGAACCACTGCAATTTCCGATGTATAGATACAGTTGCTTCTCATAAATGGTAGTAACGTTGTGTCAACACCAGTTGGATTGCCTTTCACCATCATTGGATAGTTTTGTCCAAGGAAGAGCGAGTTTGCTCCAAGACTATCAATACTGTACCAGGGAGAAGGTGTTGGCGCTAGCATGGTAGTATCCATCCCGAATACCATGCAACGGGTGTTGGAATAGGTCCGGAGAGTGCGGCCATGGGAGACAACACCTGCTTCCTTAGTAGTAACATCAGCAGTGGGCTGTATACAGACAAGAAGGGGTGATCCATCAGAAGTTGCCAGGCGCCACTGAGTATATGGGCCCTCCTCGTCCTCATGCTTGTGATCATCACCATCGTCATCTCCCCCTTGATTATAAATTTTTTTCAAGTATAGGTGGTGGAATGTCTACAGGACCTTGGAAACACAAGAAGAAGGTTAATTAGTAGAGAAGGGAAACTTGCTAACTCGCATGCATGTGGATGAAACAATTATAATTACGGTGGAAGACAAACGTTCCGAAACAACGAGGATCCCATGCAAAAATAGTGCCATGAGTGGTGGCAGCAAACACAAGACCCTCGTATTCAATTGCATCACAGTACACATCCGTGTATAGAAACTGATTTTTGAGAAATATCCATCCAGTCGAACCACGAAGGACGGCAACAAACTTGTCGAAGATAGCAACAACTTGATAGTTCTTGTAATTCCTAGAGCGGTTGGAAACTCGAGAAATTGCTATCTTCCGTAGACGACAGTCACCATGATCATATTTTAACGTACGTAGATCATTTGTGTGCTCAACCTCAGGGCACTCGGAGATTTTTGGAAGTGGAATCTACTGACGAGTTTACACATTCACAAGTTTCCACTCGCAATTGTACCCAATATAAACAACCCAATCCCCATTTGCGCCTGCCCAAGCCTTGCCCTCAAGCGATGGCATCTTAACATCATACGTATCATTATCAAGTGGCATCAACTTACACAAGGTGAGGCTTCCCTCGTCCCTGCGCCAGTCAGCAGGGTCATGGCGAAGAAGATAGGGGAGATCAAACCGCTCCTGGACCCTTGGGTTCCTTGTAATGATGTTATTAGTTGAGTCAAGAATGTTCTTGAATGAACCTGCCATGCTAGCCGAGGTGATGAAGTCGCACCAATCAACGAGTTCCCCCACTACGTCATCTTTCAGATTGGGCCAAGAATAACGGGGTCGTTTCTGGCTTGTTCCCTCCATGGAGAAGACGATCGAACAATGGCAGAAGGAAGGGTGAAGGCAAATGGAGGAGGGAGGAGGAGCGTGTGACAGTAGTTCCAAATCGAGAGGGAAAGGCGAAGAGTTGGTGGCCGGTTGCCAGTTTGCCATGGTACACGAAGAGGCACCCCGGCCAACACGTCCTTTCGGAAATTGTACAAAATGACTCGCCGTCGTCTCACTACCATGTTTGAACGGGACCACATGTCAACGAAACATGGCGTGTAATTTCTCATGCAAAATGCGATCTGGCCGTGTTGGCCCAAGGTGCCGGATTAGTCATCGACCTTTATTTTTTCAACATACAATCTAAGTGGATAGCTCCTGTGGTCATCACACGTGAGCGGATATATAGGTGGGCTAGGTGGATAGGCGGCAACAATCTAAGTGCTAAAAGAGTTGATCTCGAAAAAAGAGTTGATCCAATGCTTGGTTTTGTTTGGATTTTCCAACTATGACCATTGGATAGAGTGAATCAATGGCTTACGTTCAAAGTTATTCTCATAGTACTATAGAATGATATAGGAACATGGAGAGATTTGGTTGATTTTATATCGCTGAATAATATAAAATATTATGAGTGCAGACGATCCACCCCGAGGTTTGTACCTCCTTCTTGGTCATTAGGAATCTATGTTCTTCCACTCTTTTGTTTAAGACATGAGCTTTGTTCATCCTGTTGCCGGCACGCGGGACATCTATATGCCTCCATTTTACAAAATCATACTATATGCCTCCATAACACGTGGGACATCTAGCATCAAGGTGGCGTGTCATGCAAGAAAATGGAGATATGCAATACGTAAGTGAGTCGTGCACTTCAATGGCACCTAGTACTAAACAATATTTTTTCTCCTCGATAGCACGTGAATAGTGCACGTACTCAATGACAGAGTACGGGATGGTAGCCATGGACATGGTCGGCCCTTTTTAAAGAGAGTACTAATAAATACATAACTTTGATGTGTCCCATCAACTCGCAGAATGACGAGAAGCTTGCTTACTATGCCTTCTCCCACGCCAACGCGTGCACGGTGGCTCGCAGCACAAGGAGAAACTTTTGCTTACAAGCTATGGATGTGCAGCAGTTCATTTGGTGTCAGATTGCCAGAAGTAGTACCATCATTATTGTTCGACTTCCGGAAGAGGAGAAGAGCCAAGCGCAAGGTCATCTACTAACCTAGTATAGTACTACTATAGCCAAAGCTGGTCCACCTTTTTAGAGCATGGTTAATTAATATAGGCGGCTCTTGCAGTGGAACATCATTTAGAGCAAGTACTCTCTTCGTAGGATCAAAGGAAGTGAAACAAAAGTTGGAGTGGATGATAGATTGCTAACTAAAACATGATTACATAGGGAAAAAATCCTTTAGCATTCTATCCTATGAATCAAATGACCAATGTACGAAAATTATGAGGGGGGTCTCTCCAAAAGTGTTCCTCGGCTCGCACCTAGCATCACGGTGGTTGAACTTGGAGTCATTCATCTGGTACAGGTGGCATCTCAGATCTGGTATTCCAATATTAGGTTGGCTCTATGTGATGTGGCAACTTCATATACTAACCGGATGCTGTCTATACTACTACGGTACTCACACTCCAAGAAGTGACTCGAAAACCATTCATAAATTGAGTCTATGACACGCATTTGCAAATGTACCATTCATTACAAACAACAAGTCATCAACACACAACGACACTGATGATACATGTTGGATTATAGATTATTTCCAACAAAAGATTCTAGTAAATACTGAAGTTTTCATCACACAAGAAATAACAAGCAATAAAATGAACTTCAACTCAACCAATCCTTGGCGTTGGAAACGCTTGCTTTGAACCATAGGTGCTCTGGGAAGGGCCAGCTATTGTCAATATCGAGAGCAACGCAGGACTGATCATCCAGGCTGAAGCGGCTTATATCAGGAGTAGGGTAGGGAATCACCGCAATGTCCGAGGTATAGATACAGTTGCTTATCATAAATGGTAGTAACATTGTGTCAACAGCAGCTGGATCGCCTTTAACCATCATTGGATAGTTTGGTCCAAGGAAGAGCAAGTTTGCTCCAAGACTATCAATACTGTACCAGGGAGAAGGTGTTGGTGCTAGCACACCAGTATCCATCTCGAATACCCTGCAACGGGTGGTTGAATAGGTCCGCAGAGGGCGACCATGGGAGACAACACGTGCTCCCTCAGTAGTAACAATCTCAGTGCACTGTATACAGAGAAGAAGAGGTGATCCATCGGAATTAGTTGCCAGCCGCCACTGAGTATATAAGTCCTGCTCGTCCTCATGATCGTGATCATCACCATCATCGTCTCCCCCTTAGTTATAAATTTTTTCAAGTATAGGTGGTGGAATGTTCACAGGACCTTGGAAACACAAGAAGAAGGTTAATTAGAAAAGGGAAACTTGCTAACCCGCATGCATGTGGATGAAACAATTATAATTACGGTGGAAGACAAACGTACCGAAACAACGAGGATCCCATGCAAAAACAATGCCACAGGTGGTGGAAGCAAACACAAGATCCTCGTAGTTAATTGCATCATAGTACTCATCATCCCTGTACAGAAACTGATTTTTGAGCAATATCCATGGACGAACTGTGAAATCAATAACGACGGCAACAAGCTTGTCGAATATAGCAACAACTTCATAGTTCTTGTAATTCCAAGAGCGCTTGGGAACTCGACAAATTGCTATCTTCCATAGATGACAGCCACCATGATCGTATATGAACGTACGTAGATCATCTGTCTGCTCAACCTCAGGGCACTCTGAGATTTTTGGAAGTGGAATCCGCTGACGAGTGTACACATTCACAAGTTCCCACTCGCAATTGTACCCAATATAAACAACCCAATCTACATTTGCGCCATCCCAAGCCTTACCCTTAAGCGATGGCATCTTGACATCACATGTATCATTATCAAGCGGCATCAACTTGCACAAGGTGAGGCCTCCGTCATCCGCGCCCATGCGAGCAGGCTTATAGCGAAGAAGATTGGGGAGATCAAACCGCTCCTGGACCCTTGAGTTCCTTGTAATGATGTTATTAGTTGAGTCGAGAATGTTCTTGAACGAACCTGCCATGCTAGCTGAGGTGATGACATCGCATCGATCAATGAGTTCCCCCACCACGTCATCATTCAGATCGGGGCAATGGTTTGTTCCGACAAGGGAGAAGACAGTCGAACAATGGAAGAAGGAAGGGTGATGGTAAATGGAGGAGGGAGGAAGAGCGTGCGACGGCAGTTCCAAATCAAGAGGGAAAGGCGAAGAGTCAGTGGACGGTTTCTAGTTTGCCACGGTACATGAAGAGGCGCAGCGGTCTACATGTCCTTTCAGAAATTGTACAAAAGGACTCGCCGTCATCTCACTGACATGTTGGAACGGGGCCACATGTCAACGAAACATGGTGTGTAATTTCCCATGCAAAATGCGATCTGGCCGCGTTGGCCCGAGGTGCCACATCAGTTATCGGCCTTTATTTTTTTAACATACAATCTGAGTGGAGAGCTCCTGTGGTCATCACACGTGAGCGGATATATAGGAGGGCTAGGTGGGCAGGCGGCAACAATCTAAGTGCTAAAAGAGTTGATCTCGAAAAAAGAGTTGATCCAATGCTTGGTTTTGTTTGGATTTTCCAACTATGACCATTGGATAGAGTGAATCAATGGCTTATGTTCAAAGTTATTCTTATAGTAATATAGAATGGTATAGGAACATGGAGAGATTTGGTTGATTTTATATCGCTGAATAATATAAAATATTGTGAGTGTAGACGCTCCACCCCGAGGTTTGTAGCTCCTTCTCGGTCGTCGGGAATCTATGTTCTTCTACTCTTTCGTTTAAGACATGAGCTTTGTTCATCCTGTTGCCGGCACGCGGGACATCTATATGCCTCCATTTTACAAAATAATACTATATGCCTCCATGTTACAAAATAATACTATATGCCTCCATGGCACGCGGGACATCTAGCATCAAGGTGGCGTGTCATGCAAGAAAATGGAGATATGCAGTACGTAAGTGAATCGTGCACTTCAATGGCACCTAGTACTACGCAATATTTTTCTCCTCGATGGCACGTGAATAGTGCACGTACTCACTGATAGAGCATGGGATGGTAGCCATGGACATGGTCGGCCCTTTTTGAAGAGAGTACTAATAAATATGTAACTTTGATGTGTCCCGTCAACTCGTAGAACGACGAGAAGCTTGCTTACTGCGCCTTCTCCCTCGCCAACGCGTGCGCGGTGGCTTGCAGCACGAGGAGAAACTTTTGCTTACAAGCGGTGGACGTGCTGCAGTTCATTTGGTGTCAGATTGCCAGAAGTAGTACCATCATTATTGTTCGACTTCCGGAAGAGGAGAAGAGCCAAGCGCAAGGTCACCTACTAACCTAGTATAGTACTACTATAGCCAAAGCTGGTCCACCTTTTTAGAGCATGGTTAACTAATATAGGCGGCTCTTGTAGCGGCACATCATTTAGAGCAAGTACTCTCTTCGTAGGATCAAAGGAAGTGAAACAAAAGTTGGAGTGGATGCTAGATTGCCAATTAAAACATGATTACATAGGGGGAAAATCCTATAGCATTCTATCCTATGAATCAAATGACCAATGTAGGAAAATTATGAGGGGGGTCTCTCCAACAGTGTTCCGCGGATCGCACCTAGCATCATGGTGGTCGAACTTGGAGTCATTCATCTGGTACACGTGGCATCTCAGATCTGGTACTCCAATATTAGGTTGGCTCTATGTGATGTGGCAACTTCATATACTAACCGGTTGTCGGCTATACTACTACGGTACTCACACTCCAAGAAGTGACTCAAAAACCATTCATAAATTGAGTCTATGACACACATTTGCAAATGTACCATTCATTACATACAACAAGTTATCAACACACAACGACAACGATGATACATGTTGGATTATAGATTATTTCCAACAAAAGATTCTAGTAAATACTGAAGTTTTCGTCACACAAAAAATAACAAGTAATGAAATGAGCTTAAACTCAACCAATCCTTGGCGTTGGAAACACTTGCTTTGAACCATAGGTGCTCTGGGAAGGGCCAGCTATTGTCAATATCGAGAGCAACGCAGGACTGATCATCCAGGCTAAAGCGGCATATATCAGGAGCAGGGTAGGGAACCACCGCAATGTCCGAGGTATAGATACAGTTGCTTCTCATAAATGGTAGTAACGTTGTGTCAACAGCAGCTGGATCGCCTTTAACCATCATTGGATAGTTTTGTCCAGGGAAGAGCGAGTTTGCTCCAAGACTATCAATACTGTACCAGGGAGAAGGTGTTGGCGCTAGCACACCAGTATCCATCCCGAATACCCTATAACGGGTGTTGGAATAGGTCCGGAGAGGGTGACCATGGGAGACAACACGTGCTCCCTCAGTAGTAACAATATCAGTGCACTGTATACAGACGAGAAGAGGTGATCCATCGGAATTAGTTGCCCGCCGCCACTGAGTATATAAGTCCTGCTCGACCTCATGATCGTGATCATCACCATCGTCATCTCCCCCTTGGTTATAAAAATTTTCAAGTATAGGTGGTGGAATGTTCACAGGACCTTGGAAACACAAGAAGAAGGTTAATTAGTAAAGGTAAACTTGCTAACCGGCATGCATGTGGATGAAACAATTATAATTACGGTGGAAGAGAAACGTACCGAAACAACAAGGATCCCATGCAAAAACAATGCCATGAGTGGTGGAACCAAACACAAGATCCCCGTATTTAATTGCATCATAGTACTCATCATCCGTGTACAGAAACTAATTTTTGAGAAATTGATGTCTACTACACAACCTTCTTCTTGTAGACGTTGTTGGGCCTCCAAGTGCAGAGGTTTGTAGGACAGTAGCAAATTTCCCTCAAGTGAATGACCTAAGGTTTATCAATCCGTAGGAGGCGTAGGATGAATATGGTCTGTCTCAAGCAACCCTGCAACCAAATAACAAAGAGTCTCTTGTGTCCCCAACACACCCAATACAATGGTAAATTGGATAGGTGCACTAGTTCGGCGAAGAGATGGTAATACAAGTGGTATATCGATGGTAGATAAAGGTTTTTGTAACCTGAAAATATAAAAACAGCAAGGTAACTAATGATAAAAGTGAGCACAAACGGTATTCCAATGCGTTGAAACAAGGCCTAGGGTACATACTTTCACTAGTGCAAGTTCTCTCAACAATAATAACATAATTGGATCACATAACTATCCCTCAACATGCAACAAAGAGTCACTCCAAAGTCACTAATAGCGGAGAACAAACGAAGAGATTATGGTAGGGTATGAAACCACCTCAAAGTTATTCTTTCCAATCAATCCGTTGGGCTATTCCTATAACTATCACAAACAGCCCTAGAGTTCGTACTAGAATAACACCTTAAGACACAAATAAACCAAAACCCTAATGTCACCTAGATACTCCAATGTCACCTCAAGTATCCGTGGGTATGATTATACGATATGCGTCACACAATATCAGATTCATCTATTCAACCAACACATAGAACCTCAAAGAGTGCCCCAAAGTTTCTACCGGAGAATCAAGACGTAAACGTGTGCCAACCCCTATGCATAAGTTCATGGGCGGAACCCGCAAGTTGGTCACCAAAACATACATCAAGTGAATCACGTGATATCCCATTGTCACCATAGATACGCACGACGAGACATACATCAAGTGTTCTCAAATCCTTAAAGACTCAATCCATAAGATGAATTCAAAGGGAAAACTCAATTCATTACCAGAGAGTAGAAGGGGAGAAACATCATAGGATCCAAATATAATAGCAAAGCTCACGATACATCAACATCATATCACCCCAAGAACACGAGAGAGAGAGATCAAACACATAGCTACTGGTACATACCCTCAGCCCCGAGGGAGAACTACTCCCTCCTCGTCATGGAGAGCACCGGGATGATGAAGATGGCCACCGGAGAGGGATTCCCCCCTCTGGTAGGGTGCCGGAACGGGTCTAGATTGGTTTTCGGTGGCTACGGAGGCTTCTGGCGGCGGAACTCCTGATCTATTGTGCTCCCCGGTCGTTTTAGGGTATATGGATATATATAGGCGGAAGAAATACATCAGGGGAGCCACGAGGGGCCCACGAGGGTGGAGGGTGCGCCCAGGGGGTGGGCGCGCCCCCTGCCTTGTGGCTTCCTCATTGATCCCCTGGCGTGCACTCCAAGTCTCCTGTATTGCTTTCTTTCCAAAAGTAACTTTTCCGAAGGTTTCATTCCGTTTGGACTCTGTTTGATATTCCTTTTCTTTGAAACCCTAAAACAAGGAAAAAATAGAAACTGGCACTGGGCTCTAGGTTAATAGGTTAGTCCCAAAAATAATATAAAAGTGGATAATAAAGCCCAATAATGTCCAAAACAGAAGATAATATAGCATGGAGCAATCAAAAATTATAGATACGTTAGAGACGTATCAGCATCCCCAAGCTTAATTCCTTCTCGTCCTCGAGTAGGTAAATGATAAAAACAGAATTTTTTATGCGGAGTGCTACTTGGCATAATTTCAATGTAATTCTTTCTTAATTGTGGTATGCATATTCAGATCCGAAAGATTCAATATAAAAGTTCATATTGACATAGAAATAATGATACTCCAAGCATACTAACTAAGCAATCATGTCCTCTCAAAATAACATGGCCAAAGAAAGTTCATCCCTCAAAATCATATAGTTTAGTCATGCTCCATTTTTGTCACACAAGAACGCTCTCATCATGCACAACCCCGATGACAATCCAAGCAATTGTTTCATACTTTAATAATCTCAAACTTTTTTCAACTTTCACGCAATACATGAGCGTGAGCTATGGATATAGCACTATGGGTGGAATAGAGTATAATGATGGGGGTTATGTGGAGAAGACAAAAAGGATAAAGTCTCACATCAACGGGGCTAATCAATGAGCTATGGAGATGCCCATCGATTGATGTTAATGCAAGGAGTAGGGATTGCCATGCAACGGATGCACTAGAGCTATAAATGTATTGTAACATCCCAAATTTCCAATTTGGAATGTTATACATTAGATCATCATTCCATATCATATTTTATTTTATTTTGGGTTGATCCTAGAAATTTCACGCAACTCAAGGACCCTTAGAGAGAGCTGGGGATTTCGTTATTTTCATATTTGAGTTTTCTCAAATTTTGAAAAAATAGGATCAGTTGATTTTATTTATTTTATCTTCAGTTATTTCTATTACAAAAATATGAGAGAGGGAATAAAATGACTTAACCAAAATAAAGAAATATTGAGGATTTCATGATAAAATCAAATAAGTTTTATTTCGGAGTTTTTCGTTGTTTTTTTTGAATTTAGTTAAAATTGCACGTTTTTAAAAATTGCATTTAGGGCCATGAAAATGTTCATCCTGTTCTAAATATTTTATTTAGACAGTGAAAAATTGTTTTGGCATTTTTAGATTTTTATTTATTTTTCTAGAATTTTTTTTAGTCTGGCGAAAAAATTATTTAAAAAAAACCGCGCCCGACTGGGCCAAAGGCCCTGCCGAGCCAGGCCAGCCCGCCAGGAGCTGCCGCCTCCTCGCCTGTGCAGCCGACGGACTCGGGAGAGAGTCCAAGCCGGAGCCGCCTCACCGCCGCCCGACCCCCTCCCCAAGCCAGGCCGCCGCCCCCCTTCCCCCTTTAAATAGCCACCCGCCCCCCCCCCCCTAGAGCCCCGAGCCGAGCCGCGCCGCCCCGCCGCCGACGCCGCCCGCGCCGCCTGCCACCGCCGACGCCGCCCGTGCCGCCTGCCGCCGCCGCCAGGAGCCGCCGCCCGCCTCGCCGGAGTCCGAGCCGAGGTAGCCACCGCCGCCCGGTTTTCTGAGAAAAACCGATTTGGTTTTTTAGAAAACCCTAGTTTTCGTTTTTTTTAATAGATCGTTTTTTTCCGGTTTATCTATTTAGCGAGCGTTCACTCGTTCGTTCGTTTTAACAAACACGTTCATCGTTAAGTTCCAGAGAACGAACATTCGTTCGTTATTCTGTTCGTCGTTTCTCTTTTTCTCGGATTTTCCACGATTATTTCTGATCGTGATTTCTGATCCGATTTTTGTTCTAGTATAACTTTTCGCTCGTTTATCGGAATCAGGCGATTCAAGCGGCTGGAGTTTCGTCTCGAAACCCTATTTCTGTTTAACCAACTCAAACAATTTTTTGCCTCAGTAAAATTTGACCTAGATTCAGATTAGTAAATGGACTTTGTTTCTTTTGTCGTTTGTCTTTCGTTGCTTCACTCGATTTGATTCTTTTTGCCAACCGGAGTTCTTAAGTTGAACTATCTGGTTAGATCTCTTATTTGAGTTTTGCCTGTGCATTAGATGAGTACTTATTGTATGCTTGTTTGTTTGCGATAGAGTACCCGGATTGCGCCGCTTGCTACTTCGAATCCCTAGGTTTCACAGATCATTAGCAAGGCAAGTAACACTTTGATCATACTTCCTATTACCCAGTTTTTATTGCATTAGATCAATCCTCACACATTGCATGTTTAGGATCTAATTAAATTGTGGGTTTTGGGAAGTAGATGAGGTAGTACCTATTACCTGTTTTATTATCAAACCTTTGCGAGTTACTTCTACGTTGCTTATCGCTATGCTATGCTAGTAGACGTGGATTGGGTGAGTGTATCCATGACAGATGTGAGATTATTAATCAATGGTTTATTTATGGTGGCAACTTAAACACACATCTGGGTGGACTGAGGCACCTGGTTATTCTAGCGATTGCCTGTTTTTCTTTGGACCACCACCTAGGCTCAAAGGGATCATGTGATTATTCATACTAGAAACTTCCGTGTGTAGCCACAAGCTACTACGGGCTCTAGCATAGTTGATTAAGTCATGCGAACTCTTACAGTGGTAGACTAGCAGATGTAGGGGATGTAGGTTGGTATGGTCTACCCATTCGTAAGGTGCAAGCGCTTCTAAAAGACTATGTCTCGGTCATCCGTTTCTCAAACACCATGTAGTGCGAGAATCCCAATGGAGGAGATCGAGTCTTGTGGGGAAAAGTGCGCAAACCTCTGCAGAGTGTATAAACTAATCATGGTTAGCCGTGTCCCCGGTTATGGACATCTTGAGTATCTAGTACTTGGATTATCATGTGAATCTCATCATGTTACTCTAATTAATTTTTTTGGGTTTTAATGATGATGTTTAATTGGGACTGAGAGCGTGTCTACACTCTCAATGTTTAACAACTACCATGATAGTTAAATAAAATTTATTCCTTTACAGTAGGGAAAATTTGGCTTTACGCAATACTGTAACCATAGAGCTTTCCACCAGCCAAATATGCATGTAGTATAGTCTTATTCTTCCATCATTCTCTATGTGTTACTTTGCCAGGATATTCCATGTGCGGACCCGTTTTCGGGCTGCAACGTTCATGTTGCAGAATTTTCAGACGACGAGTAAGGAGACTTTTAGGTCGTGGTTCTATACTCAGTGATGCCGTTGGAGTTGATGGACTCACTTATCTTCCAAGCCTTCTGCTATTATCGTTATTAGATGGCCTTACGGCATATTTATTGTAATAAGTTCTCTTTTGAGACACTCGATGTAATAAGTGTGTGATTGCTATTCTGTTATAAATCCTTCAAGTACTATGTGGTGTCAGCATTACTGATCCAGGGATGACACCTGAGCACAGAGATTAGACTGGTTGAGGTCTGGTCACTAAAAGATGGTATCAGAGCACACGCTGACTGTAGGACACGACCACTAAGCTAAAAGCCCTAGATCACTACTCACTCTTCTCATTCTGACTCCTCATCTTTTCCTACTCTTTTAGGATGGCGGATGCAAGGAACAAGTTCACGCAACCGGATGAAGATACACCCTTTGGACGTCACCTGAAGGAAGTCACTAGATATCTGAACATCGAAGTGCCAAGCTTCACCGGAACCTACAACGCCACTTTACCTGAAGAGGAGCGCTAGATGATTCAAGTTCAAGTTCTAGGAAGAACGTTCATGCCAGTCACCGATCCCATAGAGTTTTCCTTTGATGCACCAACCTGGAGTCTAGGAAAGAGCATGGCAGCTAACATCACCATGGGACGTATTGGAGAAGTTTACCGCAATGATCTCAAGGATACTATTTACCAGATTTGTGGGCGCCGAGATGAGCACTGGGAGATGATCAATACCAAGAAGGATAGATCCATTGCAGCTTTTATCTAGGAGTTGAACCAGCACATTCGATGTCAGGAGAACCAGATGTGCGCAGACATGATAGATCTGAAGAAGGCAAGAACAAGAATCAAGGAACTGGAGGAAGAACTCGAGGCTACATGTGAAGATTATGAAGAGAAAATCGAAGTACTAGTGGAGAAGAATGACGACCTGATCAAGAAAATCGGAATATTCATGGGAGGCTCTACACCAGTAGAAGAAGATGAAGAACCCAAGGAGATTCACCCGGAAGACTACATCATCATCGACGACACCGACTCGGATCCAGATGATAGCGATGATGACTATGTTGATGAAGCTGGAGCAGATATCATGGAGTCTGCAACCGAAGAATATTTCTAGTAGACCACCCAACAGTAGTAGTAGTCCACCATGTAAATATAGTAGTCTGAGCACTTTTGCGATAGTTAGACCGATTGTGTGCCCTTGTTTGATTGAATGAAGTGAATTGTTTGCTTTTGCCTCATGTGCATAAGGGTAGTGTTTCTCTTTAGACCCCTCTCTATTCTTAAATCTCATCTTTTCTAAACCCATCAGATGCCTCCGAGACGTGACCCCGGATTTACCTTCCCACCGGAGCTCACTCAGTTGATCCAGCAGCAGAATACGTTGATGCAGTTGCTAGTCCAGAATCAGAATCAGGGGAACAACAACAACAACCCACCACCACCACCACCACCTGTTGACCACTTAGCCTGTTTTCTTAGGCTGAACCCGCCAGTGTTTTCCAGTAGCACTGAGCCTATAGTAGGAGATGATTGGCTCCGCAAGACAGCAAGGGAGTTGACCACGGCAGGATGCACAGATGCGGAAAAGGTAAAGTTTGCCGCACATCAGCTTGATGGACCCGCATCATCATGGTGGGAGAATTTCACAGCCACTTTCCCTATCGACACTGTCACATGGGACCAGTTCCAGCAGGCTTTCCGTACTGCCCATGTTTCAGCAGGAGCTATGGTCATGAAGAAGTGTGAGTTTTGCAACTTGCGCCAAGGAGGGCAGACAGTTGGCCAGTATGTGGAGGACTTTAGTAAGCTAGCATGTTATGCCCCAAATGACGTTGCTACAGATGCAGCTAAGCAGGAGAAGTTTCTGGAAGGACTGAATGATGAGTTGAGCATGCAGTTGATGGTAGCAACCTTCAACAACTACCAGGAGTTGGTAGATCGTGCTCTTATGATTGAAGGGAAGCAGCAGCAAATTGAGAACCGCAAGAGGAAGTATGGACAAGGGAAGTACAATTTTTGAGCTCAGCAGAAGCCGCGCTTTACCCCTAGACCGAGAGGACCTTTTCAGCATACCCATGGGGGAGGAAGCTCGCACAATCATAGTGGCCCCAATAATGGTAATGGGAATGGAGGAAGCAATGGCTAGAACAGCACCAACACATCAACCCCAGCCAAGAGAGACCTGAGCCAAGTCACTTGCTTTAAGTGCCAGAAGACCGGACATTATGCCAATGAATGTCCTGAAGCCCAGAATGTAAATGGCAATGGAAGCTCTGGGAAGAAGCCAAACCCTTTCAATAGGGGACAGGCGAACCACGTTAACGTGGAGGAGGTTGAAGCCCAGCCCGATGCAATAATAGGTAAGTTTTTGGTTAAGTCATTTACTGCACTTGTTCTTTTTGATACTGGTGCATCGCATTCACACATCTCAAGGGGATTTGTGGATAAGTATAAACTGCCAACCCAAGCCCTTAGTCATCCATGTTAGTAACCTCGCCTGGAGCAGAGTATATGGCTAGTCTATGGTGTGATCGGTTACCATTAAGGATTGGTAACTATGTATTTCCCTCGGACCTAATAGTATTGGAATCTCAAGGATTGGATGTGATATTAGGCATGGATTGGTTATCGAAGTATGAAGGGAACATTGAATGCGCCAGTAAGTCAATTTTGCTTACAACGCCAAAAGGAAGAAGGATCAAGTATGTATCCCGGCATGTGCCGAAGAGGCCTCAAGTAAATTGCTTAACAGGAGTTGTGCAGGAGGAAGTACTAGCAGTGAAGGATTTCCCTGACGTATTTCCAAAGGAGTTGCCAGGCATGCCATTGGATAGAGATATTGAGTTCTTGATTGAGCTTTTTCCATGCATAGGGCCAATATCTAAGAGACCATATAGGATGCCCGCAAAGGATTTGGAGGAAATTAAGAAGCAGATTAAGGAGTTACTGGATAAAGGTTATATTCGCCCAAGTTCTTCACCTTGGGGATCGCCAGTACTTTTAGTGGAAAAGAAGGATGGATCGTTAAGGATGGTTGTTGATTATCGAGGATTGAATGAAGTAACCATCAAGAACAAGTACCCACTACTGATGATTAATGATCTGTTTGATCGATTGCAAGGAGCTAAGGTATTTTCCAAGATCGATCTGCGATCAGGATACCATCAGTTGAAGATTCGAGAATAGGATATACCTAAGACGGCTTTTACCACCAGGTATGGGCTGTATGAGTATACCGTTATGTCATTTGGTCTGACTAACGGACCTGCCTATTTTATGAACATGATGAACAAAGTATTTATGGAGTTTTTGGATAAGTTCGTCATAGTGTTCATTGATGATATCCCGGTTTACTCGAAGAATGAAGAGGAGCATAAGGAGCATTTGCGTTTGGTACTTGGAAAGCTCAGAGAACATCAGCTATATGCCAAGTTTAGCAAATGTGAATTTTGGTTGAAGGAAGTTGGATTCCTTGGACACGTTATATCCAGAGAAGGTATAGCAATAGATCCCACCAAGGTTGACACTGTGACAAATTGGGAAGCCCCAACAACAGTTGGAGAGATCCGGAGTTTTCTAGGACTTGCAGGATACTATCGGAGATTTATTGAAAATTTCTCGAAGATTGTGAAGCCTATGACGGAGTTGTTGAAGAAGGATACTAAGTTCAAATGGACTGAGGAATGTGAGGGCAGTTTCCAGGAGTTGAAGAAACGTTTGGCTACATCACCTGTGTTGATTTTGCCGGATCAGAACAAGGATTATGAGGTGTATTGCGATGCTTCACGTCGAGGACTTGGAGCAGTGCTTATGCAGGAGGGAAGAGTTGTTTCATATGCCTCACGACAACTTAAGCCTCATGAGTTGAATTATGCCACGCATGATTTGGAGTTAGCAGCCGTAGTGCATGCATTAAAAACTTGGAGACATTTTCTCATTGGAAACCATTGTGAAGTGTACACGGATCACAAGAGTTTGAAGTATATTTTCACGCAGAAGGAGTTGAATCTCAGGCAAAGGAGATGGTTGGAGCTCATCAAGGATTATGATGTAAGATTGCATTATCACCCCGGAAAGGCTAACGTAGTAGCCGACGCGTTGAGCCGTAAAAGCCATGTCAATGCCCTAATGACGGGAGATTTACCAAGGGAGTTAGCCGAAAATCTTCGTGAGCTTTGTTTGGAGATAGTTCCGAGAGGCTATGTAGCAGCATTAGGGACTCAGTCTACTTTGATGGATAAGATTAGAGAAGCCCAGAAGACTGACAAAGAGATGTCTTCTATAAAGGAGAAAATGAGCAAAGGAAAAGCTAAGGGATTTCATGAGGATGAGCACGATACCCTAAGGTTTGAAGACCGGGTTTACGTGTCCAATGACCCGGAGATCAGGAAGTTGATACTGCAAGAGGCCCATGATTCACCATATTTGATTCACCCAGGGAATACCAAGATGTATTTGGATTTGAAGGATACTTTCTGGTGGACCGGAATGAAGAAGGATATTGCGGAGTATGTAGCAGTTTGTGGTGTATGTCAGAGAGTAAAGGCAGAGCATCAGAACCCAGCAGGATTGTTACAGCCATTTCCAATACCCGAATGGAAGTGGGATAAGTTAGGCATAGATTTTATTATGGGTTTTCCTAGAACTCGTTCAGGCTATGACTCGATTTGGGTAGTAGTCGATCGTTTAACAAAGGTAGCTCATTTCATCCCAGTGAAGACTACCTACACCAGTGCTAAGCTTGCAAAGATATACATGACCAGGATCGTATGTCTGCATGGAGTTCCAAGGAGCATTGTATCAGATAGAGGAACCCAGTTTACCTCAAAGTTCTGGAATCAGTTGCACGAAACTTTAGGTACCAGGCTAGAGTTCAGTACAACTTTCCATCCGCAGACAGATGGGCAGACCGAGAGTAATCAGATTTTGGATGATATGCTGAGAGCTTGTGCGCTAGATTATGGATCTAGTTGGGACGACAATTTACCATATGGATCCAGTTTGAAGATGGCCCCTTTTGAATCCTTGTACGGAAGGAGGTGCAGGACCCCATTATCGTGGGATGAAGTTGGAGACCGACAGTTGTTTGGACCGGGTCTGATTAAGGAATCTGAACATAAGGTGAAATTGATTCGCGATAGGCCCAAGGTAGCCTAGTCCAGGCAGAAGAGCTACGCAGATACGAAATGCAAGGAGACAGTCTACAAAGTCGGAGACCGAGTTTATCTTCGAGTATCTCCACTTCGAGGAGTTAAGCACTTTGGAGTTAAGGGAAAGTTAGCGCCACGTTTTGTAGGACCATACAAAGTTTTGGAGCATATGGGAGAAGTAGCTTACAAGTTGGAATTGCCCGAAGGATTGTCAGGAGTTCACGATGTATTCCATGTTTCCCAGTTGAAGAAGTGCCACGCAGAGATGGTTGATATACGGCTGAGAGATATAGTGCCGCTATAAGCGATGCAGTTGGATAGTGATTTGAGCTATGAGGAGAAACCAGTTAAGATTCTTGAGTATGCCAGCCAAGTAACCCGCAGCAAGGTTATCAAGTTTTGCAAAGTTCAGTGGAGCCACCACACGGAGGATGAAGCCACCTAGGAGCGAGAGGAAGATATGCTGAAGGACCACCCTCACCTATTTTCTAGCCAACCCGAATCTCGAGGGCGAGATTCATCTTAAGGGGGGTAGGTTTGTAACATCCCAAATTTCCAATTTGGAATGTTATACATTAGATAATTATTGCATATCATATTTTATTTGCTTTGGGGTTGATCCTAGAAATTTCACGCAACTCAAGGACCCTCGGAGAGAGTTGGGGATTTCGTTATTTTCATATTTGAGTTTTCTGAAATTTTGAAAAAATAGGATCATTTGATTTTATTTATTTTATCTTCAATTATTTCTATTACAAAAATATGAGAGAGGGAATAAAATGCTTTCCCAAAATAAAGAAATATTTAGGATTTAATGATAAAATTAAATAAGTTTTATTTTAGAGTTATTCGTTGTTTTTTTTTGAATTTAGGAAAAATTGCATGTTTTCAAAAATTTCATTTAGGGCCAAGAAAATGTTCATCATGTTCCAAATATTTTATTTAGACGGTGAAAATTTGTTTTGGCATTTTTAGAGTGTTATTTATTTTTCTAGACTTTTTTTAGTACGGCGAAATAATTTAAAAAAAACCCGCGCCCGACTGGGCCAAAGGCCCAGCCGAGACAGGCCGGCCTGCCAGGAGCTGCCGCCTCCTCGCCCATGCAACCGCCGGACTCGGGAGAGAGTTCGAGCCGGAGCCGCCTCGTCGCCGCCCGACCCCCTCCCCAAGCCAGGCCCCCCTCCCCCTTTAATTAGCCACCCCCCTGGAGCCCCGAGCCGCGCCGCGCCGCCCACGCAGCCCCGCCGCCGCCGCCGCCCGCGCCGCCTGCCACCGCCTGCAGCCCGCGCCGCCGCCGCCGCCGCCAGGTAGCCGCCGCCCCGCCCACACAGCCCCGCCGCCCGCCTCACCGGAGTCCGAGCCGAGGTAGCCACCGCCACCCGGTTTTCTGAGAAAAACCGATTCGGTTTTTTAGAAAACCCTAGTTTTCGTTTTTTTAGTAGATCGTTTTTTCCGGTTTATCTATTTAGCGAGCGTTCGCTCGTTCGTTCGTTTTAACAAACACGTTCATCGTTAAGTTCCAGAGAGCGAACGTTCGTTCGTTATTCTGTTCGTCGTTTCTCTTTTTCTCGGATTTTCCACGATTATTTCTGATCGTGATTTCTGATCCGATTTTTGTTCTAGTATAACTTTTCGCTCGTTTATCGGAATCAGGCGATTCAAGCGGCTGGAGTTTCGTCTCGAAACCCTATTTCCGTTTAACCAACTCAAACAAATTTTTGCCTCAGTAAAATTTGACCTAGATTCAGATTAGTAAATGGACTTTGTTTCTTTTGTCGTTTGTCTTTCGTTGCTTCACTCGATTTGATTCTTTTTGCCAACCAGAGTTCTTAAGTTGAACTATCTGGTTAGATCTCTTATTTGAGTTTTACCTGTGCATTAGATGAGTACTTATTGTATGCTTGTTTGTTTGCGATAGAGTACCCAGATTGCGCCGCTTGCTACTTCGAATCCCTAGGTTTCACGGATCATCAGCAAGGCAAGTAACACTTTGATCATACTTCCTATTACCCAATTTTTATTGCATTAGATCAATCCTCACACATTGCATGTTTAGGATCTAATTAAATTGTGGGTTTTGGGAAGTAGATGAGGTAGTACCTATTACATGTTTTATTATCAAACCTTTGGGAGTTACTTGTACGTTGCTTATCGCTGTGCTATGCTAGTAGACGTGGATTGGGTGAGTGCATGACAGATGTGAGATTCTTAATCAATGGTTTATTTAATGTGGCAACTTAAACACACATCTGGGTGGATTGAGGCACCTGGGTATTCCAGTGATTGCCTGTTTTTCTTTGGACCGCCACCCAGGCTCAAAGGATCATGCGATTATTCATACTAGAAACTTCTGTGTGCAGCCACAAGCTATTATGGGCTCTAGCATAGTTGATTAAGTCATGCGAACTCTTACAGTGGTAGACTAGCAGATGTAGGTTGGTATGGTCTACCCGTTCGTGAGGTGCAAGCGCTTCTGAAAGACTATGTCTCGGTCATCCATTTCTCAAACACCATGTAGTGCGAGAATCCCAATGGGGGAGATCGAGTCTTGTGGGAAAAATTGCGCAAACCTCTGCAGAGTGTATAAACTAATCATGGTTAGCCATGTCCCCGGTTATGGACATATTGAGTATCTAGTACTTGGATTACCATGTGAATCTCATCATGTTACTCTAATTAATTTTGTTGGGTTTTAATGATGATGTTTAATTGGGATTGAGAGCGTTCTACACTCTCAATGTTTAACAACTACCATGATAGTTAAATAAAATTTATTCCTTTGCAGTAGGGAAAAATTGGCTTTACACAAAACTGTAACCATAGAGCTTTCCACAAGCCAAATATGCATGTAGTATAGTCTTATTCTTCCATCATTCTCTATGTGTTACTTTGCCAGCATATTTCATGTGCTGACCCGTTTTCGGGCTGCAACGTTCATGTTGCATATTTTTCATACGACGAGTAAGGAGACTTTTAGGTCGTGGTTCTATACTCAGTGACGCCGTTGGAGTTGATGGGCTCACTTATCTTCCAAGCCTTCCACTGTTATCGTTATTAGATGGCCTTAAGCCATATTTATTGTAATAAGTTCTCTTTTGAGACACTCGATGTAATAAGTGTGTGATTGCTACCCTATTATAAATTCTTCAAGTATTGTGTGGTGTCAGCATTACTGGCCCAGGGATGACACCGGAGCATAGAGATCAAACTGGTTGAGGTCTGGTCGCTACATGTATGAAAGCTCAACAAAAGAAACTAAGTGGGGGTGCATCCAACTTGCTTGCTCACGAAGACCTAGGGCACTTGAGGAGGCCCATTGTTGGAATATACAAGCCAAGTTCTATAATGAAAAATTCCCACTAGTATATGAAAGTGACAAAACAAGAGACTCTCTATCATGAGGATTATGGTGCTACTTTGAAGCACAAGTGTGGCAAAGGATAGTAGCATTGTCCCTTCTCTCTTTTCCTCACTTGGGACAATGCTCTAGAAAATGATGATCATCACACTTCTATTTATTTACAACTCAATGATTACAAGTCGATACTAGAACAAAGTATGACTCTATATGAATGCCTCCGGCGGTGTACCGGGATATGCAATGAACCAAGAGTGACATGTATGAAATTATTATGAACGGTGGCTTTGCCACAAATACTATGTCAACTACATGATCATGCTAAGCAATATGACAATGATGAATGTGTCATGATAAACGGAATGGTGGAAAGTTGCATGGCAACATATCTCGGAATGGCTATGGAAATGCCATAATAGGTAGGTACGGTGGATGTTTTGAGGAAGATATAAGGAGGTTTATGTGTGAAAGAGCATATCATATCACGGGGTTTGGATGTACCGGCGAAGTTTGCACCAACTCTCAATGTGAGAAGGGCAATGCACGGTACCGAAGAGGCTAGCAATGATGGAAGGGTGAGAGTGCGTATAATCCATGGACTCAATATTAGTCATAAGGAACTCACATACTTATTGCAAAAATCTACAAGTCATCAAAAAGCAAGCATTATGCGCATGCTCCTAGGGGTATAGATTGGTAGGAAAAGACCATCTCTCGTCCCCGACCGCCACTCATAAGGAGGACAATCAAAGAACACCTCATGTTTCAAATTTGTTATATAATGTTTACCATACGTGCATGCTACGGGACTTGCAAAGTTCAACACAAGTATTTCTCAAATTCACAACTACTCAACTAGCACAACTTTAATATCACTATCTCCATATCTCAAAACAATCATCAAGCATCAAACTTCTCTTAGTATTCAAAACACTCATAAGAAACTTTTTACTAATCTTGAATACCTAGCATATTAGGATTAAGCAAATTACCATGCTGTTTAAGACTCTCAAATAATATAAGTGAAGCATGAGAGTTCATCTATTTCTTCAAAATAAAACCACCATTGTGCTCTAAAAGATATAAGTGAAACACTAGAGCAAACGACAAACTACTCCAAAAAGATATGAGTGAAGATCAATGAGTAGTTAAATAATTATGCAACTATGTGAAGACTCTCCCATTTTAAGAATTTCAGATCCTAGTATTTTATTCAAACAGCAAGCAAAGCTAAAGAAAATGACATGAAGCTCCAAGAAAAACACATATCATGTGGTGAATAAAAATATAGCTCCAAGTAAAGTTACCGATGAAGGAAGACGAAAGAGGGGATGCCTTCCGGGGTATCCCCAAGCTTAGGCTCTTGGTTGTCCTTAAATATTACCTTGGGGTGCCTTGGGCATCCCCAATCTTAGGCTCTTGCCACTCCGTATTCCATAGTCCATCGAATCTTTACCCAAAACTTGAGAACTTCACAACACAAAACTTAACAGAAAACTCGTAAGCTCTGTTAGTATAAGAAAGCAAATCACCATCATAAGGTACTGTGATGAACTCATTATAAATTAACGTTGGTGTAATATCTACTCTATTCCAACCTCTCTATGGTTCATACCCTCCGATACTAGCCATAGATTCATTAAAATAAGCAAACAACACATAGAAAACAGAATCTGTCAAAAACAGAACAGTCTGTAGTAATCTGTATCAAACGTATACTTATGGAACTCATAAAATTATAAAATAAATTGCTGGACGTGAGGAATTTATCTTTTAATAATATTCAAAAAGAATTAACTAAATATCACTCTCCAATAAAAATGGCAGCAATTCTCGTGAGCTCTAAAGTTTCTGTTTTTTACAGCACAATCGCAAAGACTTTCCCCAAGTCTTCCCAAAGGTTCTACTTGGCACAAACACTAATTAAAAGCATAAAACCACATCTAAACAGAGGCTAGATGAATTATTTATTACTAAATAGGAACAAAAAGCAAGGAACGAAAATAAAATTGGGTTGCCTCCCAACAAGCGCTATCATTTAATGCCCCTAGCTAGGCATGATGATTTCAATGATGCTCACATAAAGGATAAGAATTGAAACATAAAGAGAGCATCATGAATAATATGACTAGCAAATTTAAGTCTAACCCACTTCCTATGCATAGGGATTTTGTTAACAAACAACTTATGGGAAGAAGAATCAACTTGCATAGGAAGGTAAAACAAGCATAACTTCGTAACTTTAAGCACATAGAGAGGAAACTTGGTATTATTGCCATTCCTACAAGCATATGTTCCTCCCTCATAGTAATTTTAAGTAGAATCATGAATGAATTCAACAATATAACTAGCACCTAAAGCATTATTTTCATGATCTACAAGCATAGAAAATTTACTACTCTCCACATAAGCAAAATTATTCTCATGAATAATAGTGGGAGCAAACCCAACAAAATAATTATCATGTGAGGCATAATCCAATTGAAAACTAAAATCATGATGACAAGTTTCATGTATATCATTATTCTTTATAGCATACAAGTCATCACAATAATCATCACAGATAGCAACTTTGTTCTCATAATCAATTGGAACCTCTTCCAGAATAGTGGATTCATCACAAAATAAAGTCATGACTTCTCCAAATCCACTTTCATCAACATAATAATCATAAATGTGAGGCATGCTTTCATCATAATAAATTTGCTCATCAAAAGTTGGGGGACAAAAAATATC
Organism: Triticum aestivum; assembly: GCF_018294505.1. Lineage (NCBI taxonomy): Eukaryota > Viridiplantae > Streptophyta > Magnoliopsida > Poales > Poaceae > Triticum > Triticum aestivum. Next base: position 181,152,159 of record NC_057800.1, read on the forward strand.
ATCTTCATCAAACATAGCTTCCCCAAGCTTGTGGCTTTGTAAATCATTAGCATCATGGATATTCAAGGAATTCATACTAACAACATTGCAATCATGCTCATCATTCAAATATTTAGTGCCAAACATTTTATAGATTTCTTCTTCTAGCACTTGAGCACAATTATCCTTTCCATCATACTCACGAAACATATTAAAAAGATGAAGCGTATGAGACAAACTCAATTCCATCTTATTATTATTTTTATAGTTTTCTTTTATAAACTAAACTTGTGCTAAAACAAGAAACAAAAAGATTTGATTGCAAGATCTAAAGATATACCTTCAAGTGCTAACCTCCCCAGCAACGGCGCCAGAAAAGAGCTTGATGTCTACTACACAACCTTCTTCTTATAGACGTTGTTGGGCCTCCAAGTGCAGAGGTTTGTAGGATAGTAGAAAATTTCCCTCAAGTGGATGACCTAAGGTTTATCAGTCCGTAGGAGGCGTAGGATGAAGATGGTCTCTCTCAAGCAACCCTGCAACCAAATAACAAAGAGTCTCTTGTGTCCCCAACACACCCAATACAATGGTAAGTTGTATAGGTGCACTAGTTCGGCGAAGAGATGGTAATACAAGTGGTATATGGATGGTAGATAAAGGTTTTTGTAATATGAAAATATAAAAACAGCAAGGTAACTAATGATAAAAGTGAGCACAAACGGTATTGCAATGCGTTGAAACAAGGCCTAGGGTTCATACTTTCACTAGTGCAAGTTCTCTCAACAATAATAACATAATTGGATCACATAACTATCCCTCAACATGCAACAAAGAGTCACTCCAAAGTCACTAATAGCGGAGAACAAACGAAGAGATTATGGTAGGGTACGAAACCACATCAAAGTTATTCTTTCCAATCAATCCGTTGGGCTATTCCTATAAGTGTCACAAACAGCCCTAGAGTTTGTACTAGAATAACACCTTAAGACATCAAATCAACCAAAACCCTAATGTCACCTAGATACTCCAATGTCACCTCAAGTATCCATGGGTATGATTATACGATATGCATCACACAATCTCAGATTCATCTATTCAACCAACACATAGAACCTCAAAGAGTGCCCCAAAGTTTCTACCGAAGAATCAAGACAAAAACGTGTGCCAACCCCTATGCATAAGTTCATGGGCGGAACCCGCAAATTGGTCACCAAAACATACATCAAGTGAATCACGTGATATCCCATTGTCACCACAGATACGCACGGCAAGACATACATCAAGTATTCCCAAATCCTTAAAGACTCAATCCGATAAGATGACTTCAAAGGGAAAAACTCAATTCATTACAAGAGAGTAGAGGGGGAGAAACATCATAGGATCCAAATATAATAGCAAAGCTCGTGATACATCAAGATCGTATCACCTCAAGAACATGAGAGAGAGAGAGATCAAACACATAGCTACTGGTACATACCCTCAGCCCCGAGGTAGAACTACTCCCTCCTCATCATGGAGAGCACCGGGATGATGAAGATGGCCACTGGAGAGGGATTCCCCCCTTCGGCAGGGTGCCGGAACGGGTCTAGATTGGTTTTCCGTGGCTACGGAGGCTTCTGGCGGCGGAACTCGTGATCTATTGTGCTCCCTGATTGTTTTATGGTATATGGATATATATAGGCATAACAAATACATCAGGGGAGCCACGTGGGGCCCACGAGGGTGGAGGGCGCGCCCAGGGGGTGGGTGCGCCCCCTGCCTCGTGGCTTCCTCGTTGATCCCCTGATGTGCACTCCAACTCTCATGTATTGCTTTCTTTCCAAAAATAACTTTTTCGAAGGTTTCATTCCGTTTGGACTCCGTTTGATATTCCTTTTCTTCGAAACCCTAAAACAAGGAACAGAAACTGGCACTGGGCTCTAGCTTAATAGGTTAGTCCCAAAAATAATATAAAAGTGGATAATAAAGCCCAATAATGTCCAAAACAGAAGATAATATAGCATGGAGCAATCAAAAATTATAGATACGTTGGATACGTATCAGCAATATCCATGGACGAACCGTGAAATCAGTAACGACGGCAACAAGCTTGTCGAATATAGCATCAACTTCATAGTTCTTGTAATTTCAAGAGCGGTTGGGATCTCGACAAATTGCTGTCTTCCATAGATGACAGCCACCATGATCGTATTTGAACGTACGTAGATCATCTGTGTGCTCAACCTCAGGGCACTCTGAGATTTTTGGAAGTGGAATCCGCTGACGAGTGTACACACTCACAAGTTCCCACTCGCAATTATACCCAATATAAACAACCCAATCTCCATTTGCGCCAGCCCAGGCCTTACCCTTAAGCGATGGCATCTTGACATCACACGTATCATTATCAAGCGGCATCAACTTGCACAAGGCGAGGCCTCCGTCATCCGCGCCCATGCGAACAGGCTTATAGCGAAGAAGATAGGGGAGATCAAACCGCTCCTGGACCCTTGGGTACCATGTAATGATGTTATTAGTTGAGTCGAGAATGTTCTTGAACAAACCTGCCATGCTAGCCGAGGTGATGACGTCGCACCGATCAATGAGTTCCTCCACCACGTCATCTTTCAGATCGGGGCAAGAATAACAGGGTCGTTTCCGGCTTGTTCCCTCCATGGAGAAGACGGTCAAACAATGGCAGAAGGAAGGGCGAAGGCAAATGGAGGAGGGAGGAAGAGCGTGCGACAGCAGTTCCAAGTCGAGAGGGAAAGGCGAAGAGTCGGTGGACGGTTTCCAGTTTGCCACGATACATGAAGAGGCGCCCCGGCCTACATGTCCTTTCGGAAATTGTACAAAAGGACTCGCCATCGTCTCACTGACATGTTCAAATGGGACCACATGTCAACGAAACATGGTGTGTAATTTCTCATGCAAAATGCGATCTTGCCGCGTTTGCCCGAGGTGCCGCATTAGTTATCGACCTTTATTTTTTTAACATACAATCTGAGTGGATAGCTCCTGTGGTCATCACACGTGAGCGGATATATAGGTGGGCTAGGTGGGCAGGCGGCAACAATCTAAGTGCTAAAAGAGTTGATCTCGAAAAAAGAGTTGATCCAATGCTTGGTTTTGTCTGGATTTTCCAACTATGACCATTGGATAGAGTGAATCAATGGCTTATGTTCAAAGTTATTATCATAGTACTATATAATGGTAGAGGAACATGGAGAGATTTGGTTGATTTTATATCGTTGAATAATATAAAATATTATGAGTGCAGACACTCCACCCCAAGGTTTGTAGCTCCTTCTCGGTCATTGGGAATCTATGTTCTTCCACTCTTTCATTTAAGACATGAGCTTTGTTCATCCTGTTGTCGGCACGCGGGACATCTATATGCCTCCATTTTACAAAATCATACTATATGCCTCCATGACACGCGGGACATCTAGCATCAAGGTGGCGTGTCATGCAAGAAAATGGTGATATACAGTACGTAAGTGAGTCATGCTCTTCAATGGCACCTAGTACTATGCAATATTTTTTCTCCTCGATGGCATGTGAATAGTGCATGTACTCAATGACAGAGCACGGGATGGTAGCCATGGACATGGTCGGCCCTTTTTGAAGAGAGTGCTAATAAATACGAAACTTTGATGTGTCCTGTCAACTCGCAGAACGACGAGAAGCTTGCTTACTATGCCTTCTCCCTCGCCAACGCGTTCGCGGTGGCTCGCAGCACAAGGAGAATCTTTTGCTTACAAGCGGTGGACGTGCAGCAGTTCATTTGGTGTCAGATTGCCAGAAGTAGTACCATCATTATTGTTCGACTTCCGGAAGAGGAGAAGAGCCAAGCGCAAGGTCACCTACTAACCTAGTATAGTACTACTATAGCCAAAGCTGGTCCACCTTTTTAGATCATGATTAATTAATATAGGCGGCTCTTGCAGCGGCACATCATTTAGAGCAAGTACTCTCTTCGTAGGATCAAAGGAAGTGAAAAAAAAGTTGGAGTGGATGCTAGATTGCCAATTAAAACATGATTACATAGGGGGAAAATCCTATAGCATTCTATCCTATGAATCAAATGACCAATGTAGGAAAATTATGAGGGGGTCTCTCCAACAGTGTTCCTCGGCTCGCACCTAGCATCACGGTGGTCGAACTTGGAGTCATTCATCTGGTACACGTGGCATCTCAGATCTGGTACTCCAATATTAGGTTGGCTCTATGTGATGTGGCAACTTCATATACTAACCGCATGCTGGCAATACTACTATGGTACTCACACTCCAAGAAGTGACTCGAAAACCATTCATAAATTGAGTCTATGACACGCATTTGCAAATGTACCATTCATTACATACAACAAGTCATCAACACACAACGACAACGATGATACATGTTGGATTATAGATTATTTCCAACAAAAGATTATAGTAAATACTGAAGTTTTCATCACACAACAAATAAAAAGCAATGAAATGAACTTCAACTCAACCAATCCTTGGCGTTGGAAACGCTTGCTTTGAACCATAGGTGCTCTAGGAAGGGCCAGCTATTGTCAATATCGAGAGCAACGCAGGACTGATCATGTAGGCTGAAGCGGCATATATCAGGAGCAGGGTAGGGAACCACCGCAATGTCCGAGGTATAGATGCAGTTGCTTCTCATAAATGGTAGTAACGTTGTGTCAACAGCAGTTGGATCGCCTTTAACCATCATTGGATAGTTTGGTCCAAGGAAGAGCGAGTTTGCTCCAAGACTATCAATACTGTACCAGGGAGAAGGTGTTGGTGCTAGCACACCAGTATCCATCCGGAATACGCTGCAATGGGTGTTGGAATAGGTCCGGAGAGGGCGACCATGGGAGACAACACGTGCTCCCTCGGTAGTAACAATCTCAGTGCACTGTATACAGACAAGAAGAGGTGATCCATCGGAATTAGTTGTCAGCCGCCATTGAGTATATAAGTCTTGCTCGTCCTCATGATCGTGATCATCACCATCGTCATCTCCCCCTTGGTTATAAATTTTTTTAAGTATAGGTGGTGGAATGTTCACAGGACCTTGGAAACACAAGAAGCAGGTTAATTAGTAAAGGGAAACTTGCTAACCCGCATGCATGTGGATGAAACAATTATAATTATGGTGGAATACAAACGTACCGAAACAACGAGGATACCATGCAAAAACATTGCCACGAGTGGTGGAAGCAAACACAAGATCCTCATATTTAATTGCATCATAGTACTCATCATCCGTTTACAGAAACTGATTTTTGAGCAATATCCATGGACGAACCATGAAATCAGTAACAACGGCAACAAGCTTGTTGAATATAGCAACAACTTCATAGTTCTTGTAATTCCAAGAGCGGTTGGGAACTCGACAAATTGCTATCTTCCGTAGACGATAGCCACCATGATCGTATTTGAACGTACGTAGATCATTTGTGTGCTCAACCTCAGGGCACTCTGAGATTTTTGGAAGTGGAATCCACTGACGAGTGTACACATTCACAATTCCCACTCGCAATTGTACCCAATATAAACAACCCAATCTCCATTTGCGCCAGCCCAGGCCTTACCCTTAAGCGATGGCATCTTGACATCACAAGTATCATTATCAAGCAGCATCAACTTGCACAAGGCGAGGCCTCCGTCGGCCGCTCCCATGCGAACAGGCTTATAGCAAAGAAGATAGGGGAGATCAAACCGCTCCTGGACCCTTGGGTTCCTTGTAATGATGTTATTAGTTGAGCCGAGAATGTTCTTGAACGAACCTGCCATGCTAGCCGAGGTGATGACGTTGCACTGATCAATGAGTTCCCCCATCATGTCATCTTTCAGATCAGGGCAAGAATAACGGGGTCGTTTCCGGCTTGTTCCCTCCATGGAGAAGACAATCGAACAATGGCAGAAGGAAGGGTGCAGGCAAATGGAGGAGCGAGGAAGAGCATGCGACAACAGTTCCAAATCGAGAGGGAAAGGTGAAGAGTCAGTGGATGGTTGCCAGTTTGCCACGGTACACGAAGAGGCGCCCCGGCCTTCACGTCCTTTCGGAAATTGTACAAAAGGACTCGTCGTCGTCTCATTAACATGTTGGAATGGGACCACATGTCAACGAAACATGGTGTGTAATTTCTCGTGCAAAATGCAATCTGGCCGCGTTGGCCCGAAGTGCCGTATTATTTCTCGACTTTATTTTTTTAATGTCGTGCCGTTCAGTTTTGAAGCACGACTAACTGGTACTGTTTGCAGAGAAAATATAAACTACTCTACCACTACTCCACCTCTATTACTAGTAGTATAAAAAAGATATATAGGATGGATCTTCAGAGCTTTCTTGCTAAGGGCTGCCCACTTGCTTCTCACACTACCACCCTCTCTCCAGATATAAAAAAGACGGCCTCTCTCTCCCTCCTCACCGGTGGTCACAGATCCACCGGGGAAGAAAAGGACATGCAGCGTTGACGCACTCGTCGTCGGCGAGCGAGGTCACGCACTGACGACAAGGCCGTCCTCTCAGACCTAGCGCTCGCATGGGATGGCCTCCGTCCCCAAGCTCGCTGCCGTTGTGCGTGCGGAGGACGAGGACCACGAGCGAACCCACTTCCCACCGACCCTCAGGTATGCTACCTCTTTTCGAACCATACCCTTGTTCTATTGCCCCATCTGCCATGTCGCTGCATGTGGATCTTTTTCCACTCCACCATCTTCCCAATTTGCTATCCTCTGCTCTGCTGGTCACGCAGACGAAAACCTTAATTTGCACTATTAAAGGAAACCCTACTTCATGCAGACTAATCCATGTCTGGGTTGAATAAGGAAAGGAAGGGAGACTGTACTGTCCAAGAGAGTAGGCATCGAACCCATCTAGGTTGAAAAGGGGAAAATCAGTAGCTAAGGAACGAGTCTCGTGTCTCTTGGTTGAAGAAGGGTAGAAAGGCATGACAACGCAATAGAGAATGACCAGGTCGATCGGTTTGTTGTCCTCACATAGGAAAAAGGTGGCTAAACAGAACAAAAATGGGACGTAATCCACATATGCTGCCTGGATATTTGTTGCTCTGGGCAACCATACCTCCCTCACCACTCTATGCGTCCGTGGAGGTACATCGTACTGGTGCGCCCACTGTCCGAATGGGCCTCCCATGCTCTTATTGTCACTTTTTTGCTGTTAGTATAACGCCAGCAGTCAAGTCAAGCAATGCTACTGCTAAAGTGATGCCACATTTAACTAATGCCGCACTCAGTCTAATGCCACCGATAAATTTAAGCAATGCCATTTAATGTCACTGGATTATTTCAGGGTTAGCTGTTGATTGTGGATGTATTAAAGATTTTTCAGCTAAGGCATTCTAATGCTGTTGCACAGCCAGTATACCAACGATGAAACTTGTTACTACCTTCAGATTTTTGCACTGTTAATGCTTATAGATTACATACCTCACTTTCATGAGATAAGTTAATTTTTTTGTACAGTGTCACCAAAATGCCAAGGCGCTGATGTCATTTTATTTTGGTTAAACTGCACAAAAAATTATGAAGACAAGAGGAAAGGTCAAGAGTGGGCACCTCCTCCTCCGGCTGTTCTCTTGATTCGTTCGATCAAGTTTTTATGTTTGATCGATTATCAAGATTGGGATAGCAATTTTTAAGGTCCCCCCGAGTTCGAAATGATATTTACCTTGGAGGTACATGGTTTGCAATTTTTTATACTGTCATTAGTTAATAATGCTAGTTACCTTCAGACTTTTGTATTTGGTTTAATGCTCATGCACAGCTAGTATACCAATGCTGAAACGTGTTACCTTTACATTTTGTATTGTTAATTCTTATAGAAATCTTCCAGTGCCAGAGTTTATTGAAATCTGTTCAGTAAAACCATTGTACTGTACCCTGTAATAAAATAACTACTCTACTGTTGCACTAGCCACTGGATTAGTGTATATTTGTAGTATTCGAAATTTCGAATGGTGTTGCATTAGCGTATGGACATAAATAAAGTGTGGCAAGCTTTCCCAGATATGTGCTCAAGAAAACTACTACCTGTTTTTCTAAATACTAGACGTTTGGGTACTTTAAACTGAACCGCGAAAACGTCTTATATTAAGGAACAGAGGGTGTAGAGTTCACTCAAATTATCCCGGTAAAGCTAGTCACACCTTTGTTAAAATTAATGTTCATTATGTTATCGGAGGAGGTCTGTAAGTTTGTCTCTAATGCCTGTCGACTACATACCTGACATCATGATGTAATGTTAAGTCATTTCCTTTTGTACAGTGTCACTGAATTGTCAAGGCGGTGATGGCATTTTATTTTAGTTGAACTGCACAAAATATGCTTAAAAGAAGAGGAAAGGTCAGGAATCGATCATTCTTTCAGAAAGAACTATATATGCCTTTCTGACATCAGCCGTTGTTGCCTTATTTATTCCTTCAAACAGGTGGTTAGAAACAGTCTTGCTACCTTTTCCCATTAAGAAATTGGAATGCTTATATTTGTGAGTCTATGCTTCAACTAGTGCCACTTTTATAGTAATCACACTTTCAATATCTATGCAAACAGGGATGCTCGATTTTAGTGGAACTGCACAAAAAGTCCAACTGGTTCAACATTAGGAGCATGTTTTCTTCCAAACCTTTATATCCAATTGGTGGCACTATGAGCTGTTCATTAAGAAGGTACATGGTTTGCTACTATCTTGCTACTCTTTTTGTACTGTCATTAGATAGTAATACTAGTGGTTTGCATGTGAATTTATTGGCAGGGTGGACCTACATTGGAGGTGCAGGACAGGATTCAATGATTGGATGCTCAATTTCGGTTGTATCGATTTCACCTCTTCCATCACTGCGAACATGGATATCCTTGGTCTGATGAAGAATAGGCGCTATATTTCTGCTCTGAACAAGCAAATCAATTCAGTATGAAATTGTCCAGGGCAAAACATGACTGTATCAAATTGTCCAGTGCAAAACATGACAGATGCTAAGCGGAAGAGACATGTTTAAACCGAAAATACAAGGTGGGGTATATGTTTACTAGCTGCTTGATATTTGTGCAGACAGAGATGTCTGCCCGTTGCTATTTGGCAAACACACAAAGTGACCGCAATTTTGGTTGAACTGCACAAGAGAATAGTATAGTCACTGCATGCAGTGCCATTTGAAAATAGACACAGAAAGATTGGATAGTCACTTCATGGACTGCAGAAAAGTAGTACTGTACTATTTATTGGCCAACACTAGGTGCTTCATTGCTTTGGTCTGATTATACAATGGGCATCATTTTGCCTAAGTTAAAGTTTGTATTCCGAAAATAGTCTCGCCGTGTGATCGAGAGAAGACCAAATCATATTGCAGTGGATGTTCCTCCATCATGTGTGGTTCATTCTCATGGTTCCAGCTGTTGGTGAAACCACTTACGTTTGCAAGAGGAATTGTAGACTTCACAAACAAATTTGTCTTTCAGTCTGTACTGAATGTTGGCCAAGAGAAGCATCCATGTTAGTAGGAAGAACATATGTTTTTTCTAGATCTTTGCTTTTGGAGCTACATATTTGTATATGATCTGTGAATCATTGAGATGCATTAACATGTTGATCTTATGTATGGGAATCGTACTAGTTGGTTTTAGTTGTGGCTGATCTTTGCTTTTGGAGCTACATATTTGTATATGATCTGTGAATCATTGAGATGCATTAACAGTTCCTTATATCTGTTCGCTCAGTGTTTACAAGTTACTGATCGATCACTAGCTAGCCTACTAATGCGCTCCTGGCAGTTTTAGTTGCGACGCAAGATCCGAAGTGGCAGTTTTTTGAATAAAAATGCCTACCTCTGAAGAAACTGACAAGCTGCTCTGAAGAAAATGCCATGCGAATCTGAAGAAACTGCCAGCGAAAACATTCGCAAATGCCTTATCTCCCAGCTAAAGTTCATCAACTAATGCCCTCGGCTGCGACTCGTTGCATGCTGCTCCGCGTACTGGCTGCGAGCGATTTTGAGTGCCTGCATGCAGCCGGCCGTAATTAAGGCAGCTAACTGATGTGAAAAAAGATGCGCTTTAATTTTTGTGGGCCTTTTAAATCCGTGGAATCATTATTGACAAGGAGGGAGATGATTCGAGTGCACTCGTTTGACCGTCATGCCGGCGTGCGACCTAGCACGGACGGGACAGCACAGTCAGAATTTCAGTTTCTCTAGTTTTCCACGGCAAGCTGGCGCGCTAAGCCATGCCTGCTTAATTATGCATTGAATTCCGATGACCGTCGCACTACCTTCCACCTATAAGTATTGTTTCCCGGCCTTCTATGGTGGCACCGTGACCCAACTCACCCTATCCACATAAGCCCCCACCGGCCCAACGTCGCTCGCCACTTATCCTCGCTCTCGCCACGTCCGCCATGCCCTCACCCGTCCGTGATAGGCAAGGCCGGAGGCGGTCACCGCCGGAACTAGTGTTCGGTTTTTCACCGGAAGGCAGACGAAGGGAGGAGGCATTCTATCGGTCTTAGATGGCAATGCGGAGATCGAGGACTTGTTGGAGCACGACCGCCTGGCGGAGGAGCAGGAGTTGTTGGAGCGCGACCTCTTGGCGGAGGAGCAGCGTATCGCCGATTTGCACCGCCAGCGGGACATGGAGCAGCAGCGCACCGACGCTCTGAGTCGCGAGCAGAGCACCCGGAACTGGGCCGACTACATGGAGGCTGGTGCTCGGCAAATAGCCCTAGAGGCTATCGGGCACGCACGCGTTCGCGACACCGATTTTTACTACCAGCTCGTCAAGTGGGTTTCCCGCTTAGAACCCGAAGCTTTGGTGGACCACGCCGACATGGAAAGGGCCAATGCGCGCGAGCAACGCGCCCTATCGCACCTCTGGCAAGTCCGAGGCAAGGCGGAGGACGCTGGTGCCGGCGTTTAGCGTGTACCGCAGATGGCGGTCGGCATCGTCTAGTTAGCTAAGAGTAAGTTAGTACTTGTACGCTACTAGAGTATTAATGGGAGTAGATAGTTAACTTGGCTATGATGGTTGCCAACGTGGAAGTTCAGTACTATATATGTGGATCAGACCTGTTACTTTGCTCTGAATGTTGCACTTTCCGTTTGGACGTATGGAATGGGCTGTTATTTTTTTAAATGGGTTGTATTTGTCCTCCACGGGTTTAGAGGCTGACTTGTGGGCCTACCAAGTTGACGCGTACACAATCAGGAGATAATTGTACGTGGAGAGGATGACAGCAGGTACCCGCCAAGGTCATGGTAGTACGCAAGCAAGTGCCTCCTTATTTCAAGCCAATAAAAAATGGCTCCTCCTAATGGATTTCTGACATCTGGGTCCCATGCCATTGTCAACGTAGTCAATAAACAAGAGAATTGCACAACGAACGGCTGACACCAGGGACCCAGTAGCTCGCCCAGTTATTTTTGTTTTGGGTTAATTTGATAAATGCCACTCCAAATCTGGTGTTTCTGAGAAATGCCACTGCAATTTCCAAACTTTGAAAAATGCCATTTCATGCCATTTCCAGTGGCATTTTTCGAAGTCTGGAGTGGCGTTTTTCAAAGTTTGCAAATTGCAGTGGCGTTTTCCAAAGTTTGCAAAAATTGCAGTGGCATTTTTCAAAGTTTGGAAATTGCAGTGGCATTTTTATGAATCGCCATAATTGGAGTGGCATTTATCTAATTTGTTTTTGAGACGGAAGCAGGGTGTCAACTGGGCTGTGCGGGGCACTCTGGCCTGTCTAGACAGCCTTCTCTTTTATGTTTACCACAGACCAGCCCAGTAGTTTTTTTTCTTTCTGAAAATGGCTAGCCCAGTTTTTTGTGATTTGCCAAGTAAGTCGCTTTGTCAGGCCTGTTGGGCTGCAAATCTTTCAAGACGAGGAGAGCTTCATTCGGCTGGACGAGAAAATGGCCTATCAGTAATGAGAAATGGGTTGTACATTTTTAAAACACATCAAACCGGCAATTAGTTTCAAATTTCTTTTTTTTCATTTCGAGATTTTAAATTGCATTAATTTTTATGCGTGGACAATTTGTTGGATTTTATATTGATATACATTTATTTTTAAAATCAGTTTGAATGTGACTCGAAATTTCGGGATTAAAAACAGTTCGGACCGCACCGAAATATGCAAAATTTCGTATAATTTTTTAACCGTGGCCACAATATGGGCTGTAATGCTAACAAAAAGAATATGGGCTCCAAAAAAACCTTAAGAATTAGCAAATGGGCTGTAAATTATTAGAAATAATGGAAGATGGGTTGTATGCTGTTTTCCACAGATTTGATGCTTTCCTAAAAAAGGTTGACGCACAAGCAGTGACTATTGGATGTCCATCCAACGGCCGTCGTGCTTCTTCAATCTCTGCTCTTCCTGCTCCAGCCGCTCAAACAAGCGCCGGCGGGACTGCCTGCTCCCTCCTCCCCGCGGCCGGCTGTGCTGCCGCGCAGGCCTCACCGCCCCACCGTACTCCCATCGCTACCTTAGCCATCCCTCTACTCACCCACACCTGCTGTTATTCTCCGGCGACGGAAGACGAACCAGTAAACCCTCGTACAGTCGTACTCCCCTCCGTGTGGGAAACAACTGCCGAGTCTTCCCTGCCTCCGTGTCGTTCCCTTCCTAGGCCTCACCGTCGTCCACCGCCCTGGTGCTCTCGGCGCGGCCTGGTCAACGTGGTCAACGACCGACATGCATCTGAAGTGGACTGTACGTGGAGAGGCTGATAGCTGGGTCCACAGCCGCACGCAAGGAAATGCCTCCTTATTACGCGCAAAATAATGATTCCTCCACCTGACATCTGGGGCCCACCGAAAGGGCCTCTGTATTTCGTGAAAAAAATGTTACCGCCGCTGATAGCTCGGACCCACCAGCTATATCTTCGGACGCAAGGAAGTGTGTCCTTATTATGCACACAAAAATGAATACTCCCCCTGCTAGCTAGGACCCAGTATAGTGGCAGGCTGACTTGTGGGCCTACTAAGTTGACGGGGACGGAGGGCTTTGTCAACTTAGTCAATATGCATGATTCTAGCTCCAGTGACCGTACGATGTCCATCCAACGGCCGTAGTGCTTCTTCAACCTCTGGTCTTCTTGCTCCAGCCACCCAAACCAGCGTCGGTCGTGCCTCGTGCTCCTGCCTCCCGTGGCCGGCTGCGATGCGGCGGAGGCCTCACCGCCCCCTACTACTCCCACCGCTCGTCAGGCCATCCCTCTACTCACCCAGACCCCCTGTTATTCTGCGGCGACGGCAGCCTCACACCACAACGAACCAGTGAACCCTCATACTCCTCTACGCGTGGGCATCCACTGCCATGTCTTCCCCGGCACCACGTTGTCCCCTTCCTAGACCTCGCCGTCGTCCACCGCCCTGGTGCTCTCAGTGCGGCGTGGTCAACATGGTCAAGGAACGACTTCCATCGGAAGAGTACTATACGTGGAGAGCCTGACAGCTGGGTCCACGGCAGCCGCATGGAAGTGCCTCCTTATTACACGGAAAATAATTATTCCTCCACCTGACAGCAGGGACCCACCAGACGGGCCACCGTATTTGGTGAAAAAAACGTTTCCCCCCTGACTGCTGGGACCCACCGGACGGTCCACCGTATTTCGTGAAAAAACGTTCCCCCGCTGTCAGCTCGGACCCACCGGAAGTGCCACCTTATTACACACAAAAAATGAATACTCCCCCTGCTAGCTGGGACCCACCATGGTGGGAGGCTGACTTGTGGGCCTACTAAGTTGACCGGGACGGAGTGCTTTGTCAACTTAGTCAATATGAATGATTCTAGTTCCAGTGACCGTACGATGTCCATCCAACGGCCGTAGTGCTTCTTCAACCTCTGGTCTTCTTGATCCCACCGCCCAAAGCAGCGCCAGTCGTGCCGCATGCTCCTACCTCCTGTGGTCGGCTGTGCTGCCGCAGAGGCCTCACCGCCCCCCTACTATTCCCACCGCTGGCCAGGCCCTGCGGCGACGGCAGCCTCACACCGCAGCCGAACCAGTGAACCCTCGTACTCCTCTCCGCGCGGGCTTCCGATGCCGCGTCTTCCCCGGCTCCGTGTCGTCCCCTTCCTAGGCCTCGCTGCCATCCACCGCCCTGGTGCTCTCGGCGCGGCATGGTCAACGTGGTCAAGGAACAACTTCCATCGAAAGAGTATTGTACATGGAGAGGCTGGCAACTGGGTCCACGGCCGCAGCAACGAAGTGCCTCCTTATTACGCGCAAAATAATTGTTCCTCCACCTGACAGCGGGGACCCACCGGACGGGCAACCGTATTTTGCTAGAAAATGTTTCCCCTGACTGTTGGGACCCACTAGCTACATCTTCGCACGCAAGGAAGTGCGTCCAGGCAAAAAAACGATTCTCCCCCCTGACTACTGGGACCCACCAGCTACATCTTCGCACGCAAGGAAGTGCCTGACAGTCGGGACCCGCCTGGTTGAAGCATACGTAGCGTTGTCATTCTGGTCGCGAACGTGTACGTACATACTAGTCGATGTAGAGGCGTGCACGTGTCGTAGTAGAGGCGCGCAGATAGCATGTACACGTACGTACAGCGGCCAGGGTGCAAGAAAGTAAATACGTCCACGTACGTACATACGGGTGGGGTCTCGAATGCCTACTCGCGTGTACGTACGGTCAGGGCTCGTGTACATGGCTGGGTCAGAATGAAGAAACTGCATCGTCGTCGTGTTCATGGGGAGGCAACGGAATGCACCGTGTTCATCGGGAGGCAATGGAACGTGTGGGAGCCAACCAACTTGGACGGAACAGCCGATGGAAACAAGGCCTGGCGTACCACAGAACGGAGGAAACGGCCTTGTGTTTGACTGGCCACATTCGAAACGGGATCCTGTTCATCGGGAGGGGTCTGGCGTACCGCAAAACGGAGGAAACGGACCTCCTATGGTCGAAACAGGGGTCCTGTTGATCGGGAGGGGTGTGGCGTACCGCAAAACGGAGGAAACGGACTTGTGTTGGAGCGCTATGGTCGAAACGGGGGTCCTGTTCATCAGGAGGGGTGTGGCGTACTGCAAAACGGGACTCCACGGGATACTGTTCATCTCCACCGTCAACCCCCTCCAGCCTCCACGGGCTACTGTTCATCCACCGTCGACCTCCTCCAGCCTCCACCTGTGACTATTCATCCACGGGCTCCTGTTCATCCAGCCTCCACCGCGCGCTACTCCACCGGCTACTGTTCAACCATCCCTCTCGACGGGCTCCTGTTCAACCACCCCTCCACGGGGTATTGTTCATCTAGCCCTCCACCGTCTCCTGTTCATCCTTCCCTCCACAGGGTGGTCCTGTTCATCCAGCCCTCCACGGGGTCCTGTTCATCCAGCCCCAATCATCTCGATCGATCGGGTCCTATTCATCCAGAGGCAACACCACGGGGTCCTGTTCATCCACCCCCACCGGGAACTGTTCATCCAAACCCCCAGCAACGCTCACTATTCATCCAGAGGCAACACCACGGGGTCCTGTTCATCCACCCCCACCAGGAACTGTTCATCCAAAGCCCCCCACCCCCCAGCAACGCTCACTGTTCATCCAGAGGCAGCATCGATCGGCTTCAGTTAGCAGCAGTAGCGAAGGAATCGCTCGATCGGGTTCAGTTAACAGCCATCGATCGATCGCTCGGGTACAGTAACGCGTAGCCTGCAGTGCAATCGCTTGGGTTCAGTTAGATCCCAATGCCTCGCACCCACGCGCGTGTGTGTACGAGAGAAACGTGCATCGCTCGACCCTGACCACCCACCGTAACCGGGAACACCCCGATATTTTTCCTCGCCCCCGCTTCTACCACGGTTTTTTCCGTCATGGATGGCCCAAAGAATGTCATGCAGCTGCGTCTCTGGCCCGTCTAGGACGAAAAGCCCATTTTCTGTCATGATTTTTTGTCATAGAAGTAGGACCCCACCACATCTATGATGATACCGAGTTTTGTCACAATTATCGTCATAGAAGTGTCATAAGTATGACAGAAAAAAATTTGTTCGACCCAAAATGTCACGGATGTGTCTTTTTTTTGTAGTGTTTTCCCATTTTATTTACTCTACTATGATCTATGTAGGTGCTTTCTGTCGTACTAGCATTACTCCATGCTTCAAGCTAAACAACACAACACTCAAAATTCCAAAGCTTAGTTGTTCAAATATGATTGTGATATGATACTGATATTAGTTAACAGACACATTTAATTGGTTAGCTAAAGGTCCCACTTGAGTTTCCAAATGCATGTCGCGACATATAGAGAGACAGCAGAATTGCATTTCTTTGTCACTTGTTGACTGTACTTTCTTGTCCATACCAAATCTTAGTTGTTATTTCGAAGCAAACATCGGTTGCTAACTACCCTTTGTGCGGTTTGCAGCTTCAGATCTGCCATCCCACTGCCATGGTCAACACTATACTCATCATGCTTACGGTTTCCCCATTTTATGATGACCACGATCAGCCTACATGGTTTGTGTCATAATAGCACTGATCCACACATCGAGCTAAACAGGCTTAGTTGTACAAATTCAAATATGATATTATGATGATATTAGTAAAACTAAGAGATGTTTAATTGGTCACTAAATGTTCCTACATTAGCTTCGAAATGCATGTGAACCACATATGGAGAGACCAGAAGGAATAGTATTTCTCTGTGCGCTCTGGTTCATCATGGGTGGCCAAACGACAGTGTATAGAAAGACATGTAATATCTTCAATCTGCTTGCTCTTCTGCTCTTCTGCTCTTCTTTAAGATGATCCTCTTCTCTTGCGGTCGACTGGTCAGGTCGAGTTATTCTCCCTTAGTATTTTTGAATCTGTCGAGTCAGGTTGACTTGTTCTTCTTTACTACATGTTGAAGCTGTCATTTGCGAAGTATCATCACTTCTGGAGCTCTCATATTTTGAGTAGTAGGCCACATTATATTAATGCACACACCAAATTACAGCATGCATGGCACCTCTTAGAAGAATTGCAGAGATAGCACAAAGGGGTTTATAGGGAGGAAGTATTGGATTAGAATCACTTCTGCATTACAAAGATAATCTCACTTGTTTTTATGTTTTCATGCATGTCAGGTATTCAACATTATCATAGTGAATATGAGAATAGGCACACGAGAGGAATATTGCGGAACAATCCACTGGCTAACAAACTTGGCATGGTGGAGGATGGCCTATCTTATTCACCCATCAAGGTGCATGCTCTAACTTGGCAAGGTTGTATTGGTCGCACATATTTTGCATCTGACCTCTTGCATTACTTCTACTTTGTTACACCATCTGCTTAGTTTAAGCATCATATATGAGTATATGCCATACCTATCCATTTTCTTTACCTATTCCATGTGTCGTCATACTATGTTTTTCCAGTCAAATGTTCTTCTTTTGTAATAGATGTCCAAAAGGAAGAGGGTGAATGCAGATCCTCAAGAAGTACAGACTAGGTATTTGGAAAAGGTAGTGATACCTGTTAAATCAGATAGATCAACAGCCACAAAAAACACAAGCCCAACTGTACCAGACTTTAGCCCTACTCCAGTGGCCAAACCCCTATTAGAATTGCTGAGAGCCTAGCGTCAGGTACTATCTATGATATCAATTCAAAATTTGAACTCCTAAATTTCTGCATGTGCCTTACCTTCTCTCTTGTATGAAAACTAATTTCAGATGAATCTCCTTTCTCAAAGGATCATAGGATCTCACGAAAATACTGGGCTCTGCATTGCTCTTGTCACTACCTCTTGCCCTTTGTCAGCATACTTACACTCATTGCTGTTTGATTTTGTAGCATCACTGTAAATGTTCGCTTCTTTATCCTCCCTTTGCTTGAAATTATAAGATCAATATTTACTCTTAGATAAATGTAGAATTAACACAATGGTTGTGAAGTTTTGGATTGCTCATGTAAGTACCTGTTGTCATGTACTCCCTCTGTATCGAATTAATTGTTGATTAATTGGATGTATTTAGAACTTAATAGTGCTAGATACATCCATTTGAGCGACAAGTAATAATGGACGGTGGTGGTATTACTGTACATGCATCGCGAGATAGTTGATTGTCTAGCATTACTCTGCATCTTATCTGCCCTGCCCTCCACTTTCTCCAAATTATCATATCTACATTTACTCTTACCAAAATGTTGAATAAAGCCAATGCCACTTCACATCTTGATGTTTGCATTCTTCTTGTCAGTACCTTTTGCCTTGTAACGCTGGACTTAATTAATTGCTATTTGATTATGTATCATCAGTCTGCACCTGAGCTTCATTATCCTCTGTTTCTTCCAATATTATTTGATCTATATTTACTCTTCGCAAAATGTAGAATAATGGCAACGCTTATAAAGAATTTTCTTTGGGGAATTTATTGAATTATCCTTCCATCAACATGGAGAAGGGCTTTGTCCAGCCAGTCTTAACATGTAATGTAAGTTCATCCTTCTCAAACCTTAAAACTTTGTTCTAGTATAGATTTGGATAGGCATCATTTCCTCCACTACTGTTTACATCTGATTGGATGTTTGCAACAACTACCAGTTTTAAATTGTAGTTGTAAAAACATGTTCCTTATGCAAAATAGATCCATTAATTTGCTTATATAATTGTGAAACCTGTTATGTGTCTCCTTGTTTCTCTTTCAGAGTCGTATCTCTTATGCCAGGCAGAACTTTAGGAAAGATAGTGAGCCAAACCATCTTGAGGACAGCGAGACGACCCCAAGGTCCTGTCTTGATGAAGACAGTGAGTTGAAGCTACTCACCAGCAGGTGTGAGACAACCTCTATGCAGTCGCTGCCTCAATCAGTTTGACTTCTTTAGTCTCAACTTAAAGCGGAAAGGCTTGCTTCAGCTCAGCTCCGATTTGAAGTCAAAGATGTAATGAAGATGTCAGGGGACTGCCTTGCGCACTATGGTGCCATACAGCTAGGGATGAAGCATCTATCGTTGACACAACTGAGGTCTCATCAGCTTGTTCGGCTGCTTGCGGGGCCTGACCATGCCAGGTCTACTTCCTTCTGAAGTGCTCTCAGTTTTGTATATTCTTTTGTCGGCGCGTTTATATGCATTGGTGGCGACCTTTGATGCCCAGTGTATGTAATCTGCGGTCATGTTGCGCTTTATTATCACTGGTAGAGAACTTTGATTCCCAGTGGATGTAATATGCTGTAATTTCTTTATTGTATAGTCTAGGTTTATTCTTTGGTCGGTATGCTGTAATTTAGGCCAGAAGGTTCAGTGGATCTCAGTGTTGTCGGTCTTCAGGCCGGCCCATTACTCATATGGGCCAAAACGTGGGCCTATAATCATCTTGGGCCATTAGCAGGTCTAAACCTATAGTAGTTTCTTGCCTTTAACAGGCCATGGGCTACATATTTACTGTAGTGACATTGGGCCTCCTACGGGCCGTAGAAACAATGGGCCTTCTACGGGCCCTAGAAACAATGGTCCTTCTACGGGTCGTATCATCGATGGGCCTTATACGGGCCGTATGATCGATTGGCCAAACATGGGCTAAAAACAGACCACATTATGGTCGTAAACAGGCTAGAGTTGGAGTCGTCCGTTCATGGGCCGACCATAACAAGCTGTCGTTAATAGGTCGTATTTGATGACTCTATGAAAACGGCCCAACGTATTAACGGGCCACAAACGGGCCGACTGCAACCACTGGCTGAATTTGGCCCATAAGCAGAAAATGGCAGTAACGGGTCATAAGTAACCGAATGCTGGAAGTGAGCCCAAGAATAAATGGGCCCTGAGAAGGCCAAAAGATAACATGGGCTGCAAACGGCCCAATGGATTAATGGGCCGTTAATGGGTATAAAGTGATACACTGTTCATTACGGGCCAGTTTCACCACGGGCCGTTAATGGGCCAAGAGTTACAAAGGGCCTCATATGGGCCGAAAGATGTCATGGGCCATACATGGGCCGAAACTTAAAATGGGCTGGAATCATATTGGACGGCCCATATGATGCTACTGGGCCTAATTCGGATAGGTCGTAACGGGCCCTAGGTTAGCAAGATGTAAATGGGCTATATGTGAACAGGCTGTTAACAGGCTTTCCGTGGGCCGGCCCACCACCTTTTGACCAAGTCAAACGGGTCGGCATTTTCACAGGAATGGGCCTTTGTTCAGCCATGCCACGTATCAACGTATCATAGGCGCCTTCGGTCCAATGAGTGGATGACCTTTGTCCCAACGGTGAGCCGACACGTGTTTCCTCCAGCCAATGATGATTTTACACGTGGAAAATCCCCATTGGTCGGGGCTGTTAGCAGGTTATCGGATCCAAAACCAGACCCGATAGCTTAACGGCATTCTGTTATGGTGGATGCCACGTGTTGGTCACCCTTGACGAAAGCACTTCTGTGACGCGCGATTTATCGTCATGGAAGTGGACACTTCCGTGATGATAATTTTGGTTATGTCATGGAACACTTCTACGACAGCACAGGTATGATTATCTTGATTCTGTCATAAACTCATCATGGATGTACATGCATGAAAAAAATACGACCTAGTGTGACAAACACGTATCATCATGGAAGTGTATTTTTTGTACTGTGTGCGTCTAAGGATCGAAGGTAACAGGAGACAGGGACACGGGGTTTACCCAGGTTCGGGCCCTCACGATGGAGGTAATACCCTACTTCCTACTTGATTGATTTTGAAGAGTATAGGGGTTACAAGAATTGATCTACCTCGAGATTGTAATGGCTAAACCCTAGATGTCTAGCATGTATGATTATGATTTTCTCTATGGACTAAACCCTCCGGTTTTTATAGACATCGGAGGGGCCTAGGGTTGCACAGAGTCGGTTTACAAAGGAAGGAATCTTCATATCCGAACACCAAGCTTTCCATCCACGCAAAGGAGAGTCCCATCCGGACACAGGGGAAAGTCTTCCGTCTTGTATCTTCACGGCCCATCAGTCCGGCCCATGTCACATAGCCCGGACGCCTGGGGACCCCCCTAATCCAGGACACCCTCACATACACTATATGGAGATTTCTTGAGGAATGATTTCCAAACTATTCCTTGCTAAATATAGATGTGATTCTTCATAAGTCCATTGCCTTAAGTAAGATGAATCCCAATGATCCTATGTTTGGTGATTGTCTATTTGAGCTTCGTGACCTTATGCGTGCCAAAGAAGATGTTGGAATCATTAGTAATATCATCTCAGAAGTCATTAGAATTCATAAACATGAACATTGTCATGATCATAAATCTAATGAATCACTCTCTCTAGGTAATGATCAATCACAAGATGATGTTGAACATGGATACTATGATGAGGATGATGATAGTGATTTTGATCTCGATGAGTCTATGAGACACTTTGGTCTTATGGCTAATCTTCGCAGCTACATGGCTGGAGGAAAGGAATGGGTTCTTGATAGTGGATGTACCGATCACATGACCAGAGACAAGGATATGTTTCGTGAGCTAGCTGAAAACAACAACCCTCGAAACTATGTCACCTTTGGTGATAACTCAAAGGGTAAGGTGGTTGGCCTTGGTAAGGTGGCCATCTCACATGATAGCTCCATACCAAATTTTATGCTCGTTGAATCTCTTGGCTGTAATTTACTTTCCGTATCTAGACTTGCCGACTTTGGTTTCAATGTCCTATTTACTGAAGTAGATTGCCAAGTGTTTCGTAGAGATAATCACAATATGGTCTTTAACGGTATACGTAGAGGTGATCTATATATTGTTGATTTCACTAAAAAGGCTCAATGTAGAACTTGCTTAATTACTAAATCTTCTAAAGGCTGGTTGAGGCATAGAAGGTTAGGTCATGTGGGCATGCGAAATCTTGATAAGCTTATTAAAGGTGATCATATCATTAGAGTGAAAGATGTTATATTTGACAAGGATAGATTGTGCAGTGCATGTCAAGCAGGAAAACAGGTTGGAGAAAGCCACCCCATGTGGAACATCATGACCACGAGAAGACTGCTCGAGCTACTTCATATGGATCTCTTTGGTCCCAACGCCTATAAAAGTCTCAGTGGAAATTCATTTGGTCTAGTCATAGTCGATGATTTTTCAAGATTTACGTGGGTGTTCTTTCTTGATGATAAATCGCGGGTCCAAAAGATCTTCAAGAACTTCGCTGGGAAGGCCCAAAATCAGTTTGAAGTGAACATCAAGAAGGTTCGTAGCGGCAATGGAACAGAGTTCAAGAACGCAAATGTGGATACCTTTCTTGACGAAGAAGGGATTTCACACGAGTTCTCGGCTACGTACACGCCTCAACAAAATGGAGTTGTTGAGAGGAAGAATCGGACTATTATTGAGATGGCAAGAATGATGCTTGATGAGTATAAGACGCCAAAACACTTTTGGGCGGAAGCGGTTGAGACAGCTTGCCATGCAACAAATTGCTTGTATCTTCACAAGCTACTCGGCAAGACGGCATACGAGCTTCTCACCAGTAACAAACCCCAAGTTGGATACTTTTGAATATTCAGCTCAAAGTATTACATTCTTGATAAGCATCGTCATTCTAAATTTTGTCCTAAATCTCATGAGAGTTTCCTACTTGTCTATGGCTCAAACTCTCATACTTATAGTGTCTACAACAATTTCACCCCGAAAGGTTGAAGAGATGGTAGATGTGAAGTTTGGTGAATCTAACGGCTCGCAAGTAGAGCAACTGCCAATTGATGTAGGAGAGAAAGATCCTTTGGAAGCAATCCAAGACTTGTCTATTGGCAAGATTCATCCAACAGGGGTGAAGGAGAGTACCTCGTCCGTCCAAGTGGAAGCTTCTACCTCACGACAAGGTGAACCAAGAATTGACACGGAGGCATCTACAAGTGGGGCACACCAAGATGAAGAAAACGAGGAAGTACAACCTCCTTCTCCGCCTCAACAAGAGAACGACAACAACGAAGAAGGCCAAGAGGAAGAACAAGATGATGAATAAGATGTTCCACCCCGACCCAAGCAAAAGCTCTCACGAGTCCGAGCAAGAGTTTCACGAGACCATCCCGTCGAACAAAGCTTCAATGGTATCCAAATCAGGAGAATCACTCACTCTAAAAATCGTTTGGCTAATTTTTGTGAACATTATTCATTCATCTCTAGCATTGAACCTATGAAGGTTGAAGAAGCATTGGAAGATCTAGATTGGATAAATGCCATGCACGAAGAGCTACACAACTTTGAGAGGAACCAAGTGTGGACATTGGTCGAGAAGCCCGACAACAACCACAACATCATCGGTACCAAATGGGTGTTTCGCAACAAGCAAGACGAAGATGGAAAAGTCGTTCGCAACAAAGCACGTCTTGTCGCCCATGGCTACACTGAAGTCGAAGGTATGGGCTATGGTGAGACATACGCCCCCATTGCTAGACTTGAGTCCATCCGCATCTTATTTGCCTACGCAAATCACCATGATATTACCCTGTACCAAATGGACATTAAAAGTGATTTTCTAAATGGTGAAATTGAGGAGGAAGTTTATGTTAAACAACCTCCCGGCTTTGTTAATCCTAAGAAACCCGACCATGTTTACAAACTTCACAAAGCTCTTTCTGGTCTTAAACAAGCTCCTAGAGCATGGTATAAATGCTTGACCAAGTTCCTTATTGAAAAAGGCTTTGAGATTGGAACACTCTTTTTACTAAAAGGGTTTGTCACATCCCTAGTTCTGGCCTGACCTATGCTTGCTTCCATCTCTGCATCATGTTTAAATTTTTGAAACTTGAACTGAGGGAAATTGGAAGCCTCAAAACCCTAAATAAAAGAAGGGCAAAAACCCTAAAAATCTCATTCATTGTTCCAAAATGCTCTTCTTAAATGTTTGATAATTTTTGGCAAGGGTTCTGGTCCCAACCAAAAAAATTGAACATTTTTAAGGATTTATTTTTGGGACTTTGAATTTAAATCATTAGCTATTTGAATTTGAATTATATTCATATAATTAGAATATAATTTCAAATTTCCCTGAAATATTTTATGAGCTTTTGGAAAAGTCCATCTAGCAAAATAAAAATATTCAGAGGAGCTTTTGGCATTGTTTGAATTATTTTAAATTCAAAACAGTGGCAAAAGAATTAAATAAAAGAAAACAGAACAGGAATATAAAAAAAGGAGAGAAGCCCAGCAACTTACCTGGCGCTTACCTGTCCAGCCCAGCCGGCCCAGCTCCTGTGCGGCCCAGCCCATCTCCACCCCTCCCCTGTCGTCTTCCTCCCTCGCCAGAAGGACACGGGCACGCGCCCGGCGCGCGCGGCCACGCGCCCCGGCCACCTCCTCCCTGCCTGGCTGCCTCCTCCCCCCTGGACGTCTCCCGCAACGCCACGACATCTCCTGGACCCTCCTCGCTCGCTCCCTCACCCTCACTTTCCCCCTGGATCCCTCTCTCTTCCCCACCGAGCGGAGCTCGTCGCCGCCGACGCTGTTACCGCGGCCACAGCCACCCCCTTGCTCCCCTGACCTGTCCAAGAGCTCCGGGACGTCTTCCTCATCCTCTCCACCAAGCCATGGAACTACGGACAAGCCACAACGTCGCCGGCATCGCCGTTTCCATCGCCGGCCGCCGAGGATCTTCACCGTCGATTCGCCACCATCGTCGCTTCCCCGAGCTCGCTGACCCTCCCTGCACGATCCCCGTGAGTCCCTGCTTCGTTTCCCCCTAACCCCAAGTCCGATTTCGAGCTCTAGCCGCCCCCTCTACCGGAGCCGAGACGCTCCGCCGCACGGGCTCGTCGCCGGCGAAATCCCGGTGACCATTTGGTCACGGGCGTGCACCGTTGTGCTAGCCGCGACCCGTAGAGCTCCTCCAGCGCCTCAGCTCCCTCGTTTGTGAGCCGCAGCGCCGGTCCCGCGAACCCCCGAGCTCCGGCCGCCGCCTCGGGCTCCATTCCGGCGAACCCCGGCCACCCCCGCACCTCCCGTTGGTCCCCCTAGATGCGCACGGGCACGGGCTACCTCCTGGTGCCCTTGGCGCGTCGATCCGTCGCCTCTGGCGTAACTCCGGCGAGCCACCGCCGCTCTGGGTCGTCGCCGTCGTCCAACCGCCGGCGAATCCGACGTGGCCGGTCATTAGGGCCTAACCACCCCGCTAACCCAGGCCTAGGGCCACTGACAGGTGGGCCCTACTGTTTAATTAACCCGGCTAACAATTTAGTTAAGTTAATTAAACTCTGTTAAATCACTGTGCAGCTGACATGTGGGTCCCACAGGTCAGATTTGACCTGGACAACGCCGTTGACTTGCTGACGTCACTGTGAAGTCATGCTGACGCAGTAATAGGTTTTCTGGATTTATTTTTATTCAGGAATTTCAGAAAATGATTAAAACTTCAATAAATCATAGAAATTCAACCGTAACTCCAAATTAAATAATTTATATATGAAAAATTATCAGAAAAATTCAAGGAATCCATCTGTACCATTTTCATGCATGTTAGAACAACTTATAGCTGCTGTTTAGCACAAATCAATCAAATGGCATTTGAATAATCACATATGGAGTTTGAATTTGAATCTTGTATTCAAACCAACTTCATTTAATCTGTTGCTAGTTGCATTAGCTCAAAACACATTCATATTGCCATGTCATGAGCATGCATCATATTGTGCATTGCATTGATTGTATTTCTTCTTTGTTGCCGGTATCTGTTCCCTCCCGGTAGACGATGTTCCGACGTTGAGATCGATGACACTGATGAAGAGCTATATTATCTTCGGAAGTGCCAGGCAAGCAAAACCCCCTTGTTCATTCCGATACAATCCCACTCTCTCGCTCCTGCTCTCTTTTACTGCATTAGGACAACATCGATTCATCTGTTACTTGCTGCGGTAGCTGAACCCCTTTATCCTCTGCATGACCTGTCATTCCACAGTAATTAGATGAAACCCACTAGCATGAGTAGGAGTTGTTTGAGCCCTGTTGTGCCTACTCATTCTTGCTTGTTTGTCATGCCTGCTACTGCTTAGAGTTGAGTCAGGTCTGGTTCATCGGGGATGAATCAGAGGTGTGTGAACATGTCCTACTGTGTGTGAGCTAAGTGTGTGAATACGATTTGGTAAAGGTAGCGGTGAGAGGCCATGTAGGAGTACATGGTGGGTTGTCTCATTGCAGCCGTCCTCAGGAACTGAGTTCTGTGTTTGTGATCCATGATTCAGCTACTACCACGCATTGGGCCCGAAACCAATGGACCCTCTCGGCTTCTTGATCACCCTTGTCCTCTGTCCAGGAGTTGCAAGTAGTTTCTGGTGTTTGTAGTTTGCTGGAGGCCGTGGGCAGCGCTGACCGGAGGGGTGGGCTGTGATGCGGTAGGCACGTGGCACGGTGTACCGGGCGCCCGTTTGGTGTCTCGGGAACCCTGTTCACATCGTTTGGGGCTGTGAGCGAAACTCCGGCCGGATCTCCTCATGGATGGAACCCGAATAGGCGATAAACCTGGACTAGAGACTTGAGTGTTTAGGTAGGCCGTGGCCGACACCCACGTTGGGCTTCCGCTTGAAGGTTGCCGAGTACATGTCGTGTAAACGGCGGTAAGTGGTGAGAGCGTGTGTGAAGAAGTACACCCCTGCAGGGTTAACATCATCTATTCGAATAGCCGTGTCCGCGGAAAAGGACTTCTGGGTTGCTTATATCAGTTCATAGACAAGTGAAAGTGGATACTCTAAAATACGCAAGATAAGCGTGAGTGCTATGGATGGCGCTCTCGTAGGGAGACGGGAGTGGATCCATAGTGGTGTATTGATATGGTGAATATGTGGACTCGTGTGCGCCACCTCAAAAGAGTTATCTGCAATAGTAGATCAGGATAGCCACCGAGTCAAAGCTGGCTTGCTGCAGTTAAACCCCACCATCCCCTTTGTTGAGAATGATGCATATGTAGTTAGTTCTGATGTAAGTCTTGCTGGGTACATTTGTACTCACGTTTGCCTATTTTATGTTTTTGCAGAGAGACTTCAGTCTCACTAGTAGTTCCGCTTGGACTTCGACGTTTAGCTTGTTACCTCAGCTACGATCTTGTGCCCTCGGCAGGATCTGGTAGATAGTCAGGCTTTCAAGCCTTTTTCATTTATAGATGTCTGTACTCAGACATGATAGTTTCCGCTTGTGCTTGGATTTGTATGCTCTGAATGTTGGGTCATGAGACCCCTGTTTGTAATATCTCGCTCCTCGGAGCCTATTGAATAAATACTTGAGTCGTAGAGTCATGTTGTGATGCCATGTTGTGTTTGCACATATCGAGCATATTGTGTGTATGTTATTGAAATGCTTGGTATGTGTGGGATCTGACTATCTAGTTGTTTATCCTTAGTAGCCTCTCTTACCGGGAAATGTCTCCTAGTGTTTCCACTGAGCCATGGTAGCTTGCTGCTGCTCCGGAACACTTAGGCTGGCCGGCATGTGTCCTTCTTCGTTCCTGTGTCTGTCCCTTCGGGGAAATGTCACGCGATGAATACCGGAGTCCTGTTAGCCCGCTACAGCCCGGTTCACCGGAGTCCTGCTAGCCCAGTGCTACAGCCTGGATTCACTCGCTGATGACCGACACGTTCGATGCTGGGTCATGAATGCCTGTCCCTGTAGGTTTGTGCCACTTTGGGTTTACGACTAGCCATGTCAGCCCGGGCTCCTTATCATATGGATGCTAGCGACACTATCATATACG
Source organism: Triticum aestivum (assembly GCF_018294505.1). Lineage (NCBI taxonomy): Eukaryota > Viridiplantae > Streptophyta > Magnoliopsida > Poales > Poaceae > Triticum > Triticum aestivum. The sequence continues at coordinate 181,179,797 of NC_057800.1, forward strand.
TGTGCCAAAAGGCGCAAACGGTCCCGGGCAAAGGTAAGGCGACACCCGTGGGAATACCGTGCGTGAGGCCGCAAAGTGATATGAGGTGTTACATGCTAGATCGATGTGGCATTGAGTCGGGGTCCTGACAGCGTTGGTATCAGAGCTTGACTGCCTGTAGGATTACCAAGCCAAACTGGTCGAAGTTGAGTCTAGAAATTCTTTAGTTATATAAGGGAATTGATTGTGGGATGGAACGTAAGGCTCTTTTTACTCCTTATACCTTATGCCCTTCTGATCTGAGTCATCTTATCTTTCCTACGGGGTTAAGGAACTAGGCTTTCTCCTCTTTCTATCAGGATCACGTGTTACTAATCCGTAGACTTATAAGATTGTTGGATTTAAGCTTGAGTTCAGTTCCTACTATTTCTGTATGTTAACTGTTGATCTCCAAACCTTGATATTGCGCTTCTGAGTGGTTATGCCACCCTTTTGTGAATGTCTCAAATCTTTTCTGAGCATTTACAGCCGTTATGCTGTCCGAGTCATCCCAGGTTTCTAAATAGTTTGAAGCAATTTGCAAATTCCTTCCTCCCGTTTCGATGTTCCTTTGGGCCAGATTAACCACACTAATCGGTGAGTTGAGGTACTTTATTGCCTTGACATATATGTTGGAGCTGGTATTATGACCCTAGGTGTCTTAGGGGATCATCTAGTAATCTAGCCATGTTTTGTGTTCCCAGCGTGATGATTCTGGCCTTTATTCTCGAAAGCATTCCGTGATGCTACCTAGGAGTAGGTATTCTATTCCTGGGTTCTTGAACCCGAGATTCACTCTACTTACTTCATGCTGATAGTGTTTGCTAGTTCCTTTAGGTTATTAGTAACCTTTGCGATAGTCCTCGAGGTTCGTGGTACATCCTTCTTCCAATTACCATGAACCATTCTTGGCAGGAGTTCTTCTGAACCAAAAGATGACAACAAGAGTGCTCTCGATGAGTTCTCCATGCTATATTGTGACCCTGCCAGCTCAACCTTTCTGCATGGGTTATCCGGAAGAATTATGTTGAAATCGTTCGACATGCTAATCCATGCCTCCACAACTCAGAAAATCGTATGTTCCTTTGAGTTGTCCCTCTTTAGTTGTCTTCTGACCCTCGTCTATCAATTGATAGTCAAGAGTATGTGTGCATTCGTTCATCGATGCCTATTACTCTTGTGGTCTGTCAAGCCATTCTATTCCGGAATGACTAGGAGAAACAAACTCCAGTACCTCATCCATATCTAGGATTGGGTCAAAGCAATTGTGCTCCGCAGATCAAAATGCCAGCCCAGCTTTTGATTCTGTTCTACCCTGAAGTATTACCGTCTTTATGTCAGGATTTTCATGAGGATTGCACCGGCTCTTGTGAATTCTTGATGTAGTGATACTTCTCGCCATCATTATTCATCCCTCGGTTCCGTGTTGTCGCAACCGGAATGCCGACAAGTGAATCGTGATGTGCGAATTCAATACTCCTAGCAACCTTGTTGCTTGGTAGTTAATGGACAATAACCTCATTCTTAGCATGTTGATTTTTGAATCATCGCCCTAAGGTTGATTGTGCTACCTAGTCCTTATTTCCTGGTGCACTCTTTGATTGATGAGTTAGGATTTTGTCAAGTCCTCGCTCATTTGATCATATCATCTTGCCCTGAAAAGAAAGATTGCTCTCGAGCTTAGTAACATACCGGTGGTTCGTGATTTTCCGAATATCTTCTCGGAAGTATCACCAGATTGTCACCTGACTGTTATGTTGAGCTCGTGATCAAGTTGGTTTATTCCTGTAAACCACCTTTTCTCCAAGAACTCGTGTTGGATACCTCTGAGCTAGTTGGTTAAGCTAAACGACAACTTGGAGAGTTGGAAGATAAAAGCTTACCTAACCTAGTTCTTTTCAAAGGGATATCCTGGTATTGGTGTGTTTTCAAGAAAGATGATATCTTCATTGGTTGGTCCCTGTGATCAGTTGCTGGACCTATTATCTTACCTAAACCTTTGATTGAGTATGGGCTATCGTCAAATCAAATCAGAACCAACGATGTTCGTAATGCTGTCTTATTCGTGGATTTTCCTCGAGCATACACCATTATATCTTTTGGTCTGACCAATGCTATCACCGTGTTCACTTAACTATGGAATTCCTTTTAAAAGGGAACCTGGATGAATTGTTGTTGAGCCCATCGACAACATCCTTATCTCCTCCATGATTTTGTTGAACATTAAGCTATTGTTGGAAACTTTGTAAACAATGCCTTCGAGTTCCGTCTCTGAGGTATATGTTTGGATGAGAGAAGTGACTTCCTTTGATTCACGTGCATTTGATGTAAGTTGCCGCCGTGAATTCGAGAAAGCATGTTTTTACTTCCTCTGGAACCATCCCAAGTCAGTTATGCACGTGCGAAGTATTCTGTGGTTTGATAGACTGATCATCTTCATTCCATATGTGTATCCTAGCACACCAAGCCACTGATTGATTTGTTCAAGGAAAGGAAGTTCCTTCTTAAGAGCATGCCTTATGCAAGGACTTCAATATCCTCGATTATGGTTCCCCACCTGAAACTCGGTAGTGTTTTATTGTAAGACTACCATGTGATAATGTTTTGTCTGGGACAACGTGTTCACATGTTTGTAGCAGGACCAGCTCATGTTTTGGAGCTTACTATCGTAGTTCATTTCCCGAGAATCTCGCAACGTCATTTCGTCGATTTGTGTTGCAAACTTTCATTTTTCTTCCTAGACTCGATGAGTCTGGAATATCCTGACACCAACCAGATCTGAATCTCAGGCAGATATGATGGTTGGAACTCTTCCCAAGAACTATAATACTGATCCCTCGATAACCGGTAAAGTGGATGTCATGGCCAACACACCCAGCCGGAAGACCTATTATTGTAGGATCTTGATTGAGAAAGTTGGCCACCTCCCCATAAGGACTTCGTAGGATTTACTCCCTAGCTGTTCCTTAAGGATTTTTGTGTTTCCGAAGTCCGACCTTTTACTTGATGTCTAGATACCAGACCATTTCTATGAATGGGTTACACTAGCACATCAAGGAGAACATTAGAAGCGGAGTGCTAAATGTCTCTCGGTCGATCATCCAGCTTTTATTTCCTTGGCCCCGCCAAGGGTGAAATCTGAGAAAGTGTTATCTTCCTTTGCATCTGCATCATCCATCATCATTCATCATGGTAGTACGTTGTGTTGCCAGGATCCTTGACACGGATGTTGGTAAAATCTTGATGATTATGGAAATGCTCAAGTTCTTGAGAGCACGCGCAAGTGCCAGGTTTGATCGTCGGCATTAACTGTATAGTGCTCTCAGTTTCCTCGGCAATGCTATGACCTTTTCAAACAGTGAATTCACTCTCTATTGTTGGGTTCTTCCCCAGTTACCAGAATCATTCCCAGCATTTGCATTTTGTTCCCAGCTTGCACCGCCAATGTGCCATTCTACCATGGGTCTCTTCCATTTCCGGTGATAAGCAAATTCATCCATTACGTTGTCTTCAACAAGGTAATCCACATTATCCAAGTCCGAGTATGCCATTCTACCGACCCCCGCCAATCGATTGCTGTGATTTGCCTTAGGCTGATATAGAAAGTCTCAATGATCTCTATATCAAAGGTAATTTTTTTTGCCACTTAAGGGGATATTCCTACGAGTCACCATCCCTAAGGTGCCTCGTTGTGGTATCATGGCAACTCAACTCCTCGCTACGTTGACAACCGTTCACCACCCTTTTAAGCGTGGAATTGTTGTCTATCTAGTGAACCTTCGACATCTGTTCCACTCCATTCATTTGGACGAATGTTTCATGCCTCAGCTCGAGAGATGTTTCAATGTCTTATTCCATGAGTTGATACTGAGTTGTTCGACCCTTGAGAAGATCGATCCTTCGAGAATCTTTCTTTCCTTCTCGTTGTCAAGTTAGCTAGAGTTCTCAGAGCAAGACGTCGAGACAAAGATGGTGATCGAATCAACGCTCTTATGAAGTGCACCCTGGATCGTGAAGATTATACTAGTTTGCGTTTCCCCTTCATCTTACCCTACGCTTGAATCTCGAGACGAGATTCTTGTTTAGTGGGGGTGAGTTGTCACATCCCTAGTTCTGGCCTGACCTATGCTTGCTTCCATCTGTGCATCATGTTTAAATTTTTGAAACTTGAACTGAGGGAAATTGGAAGCCTCAAAACCCTAAATAAAAGAAGGGCAAAAACCCTAAAAATCTCATTCATTGTTCCAAAATGCTCTTCTTAAATGTTTGATAATTTTTGGCAAGGGTTCTGGTCCCAACCAAAAAAATTGAACATTTTTAAGGATTTATTTTTGGGACTTTGAATTTAAATCATTAGCTATTTGAATTTGAATTATATTCATATAATTAGAATATAATTTCAAATTTCCCTGAAATATTTTATGAGCTTTTGGAAAAGTCCATCTAGCAAAATAAAAATATTCAGAGGAGCTTTTGGCATTGTTTGAATTATTTTAAATTCAAAACAGTGGCAAAAGAATTAAATAAAAGAAAACAGAACAGGAATATAAAAAAAAGGAGAGAAGCCCAGCAACTTACCTGGCGCTTACCTGTCCAGCCCAGCCGGCCCAGCTCCTGTGCGGCCCAGCCCATCTCCACCCCTCCCCTGTCGTCTTCCTCCCTCGCCAGAAGGACACGGGCACGCGCCCGGCGCGCGCGGCCACGCGCCCCGGCCACCTCCTCCCTGCCTGGCTGCCTCCTCCCCCCTGGACGTCTCCCGCAACGCCACGACATCTCCTGGACCCTCCTCGCTCGCTCCCTCACCCTCACTTTCCCCCTGGATCCCTCTCTCTTCCCCACCGAGCGGAGCTCGTCGCCGCCGACGCTGTTACCGCGGCCACAGCCACCCCCTTGCTCCCCTGACCTGTCCAAGAGCTCCGGGACGTCTTCCTCATCCTCTCCACCAAGCCATGGAACTACGGACAAGCCACAACGTCGCCGGCATCGCCGTTTCCATCGCCGGCCGCCGAGGATCTTCACCGTCGATTCGCCACCATCGTCGCTTCCCCGAGCTCGCTGACCCTCCCTGCACGATCCCCGTGAGTCCCTGCTTCGTTTCCCCCTAACCCCAAGTCCGATTTCGAGCTCTAGCCGCCCCCTCTACCGGAGCCGAGACGCTCCGCCGCACGGGCTCGTCGCCGGCGAAATCCCGGTGACCATTTGGTCACGGGCGTGCACCGTTGTGCTAGCCGCGACCCGTAGAGCTCCTCCAGCGCCTCAGCTCCCTCGTTTGTGAGCCGCAGCGCCGGTCCCGCGAACCCCCGAGCTCCGGCCGCCGCCTCGGGCTCCATTCCGGCGAACCCCGGCCACCCCCGCACCTCCCGTTGGTCCCCCTAGATGCGCACGGGCACGGGCTACCTCCTGGTGCCCTTGGCGCGTCGATCCGTCGCCTCTGGCGTAACTCCGGCGAGCCACCGCCGCTCTGGGTCGTCGCCGTCGTCCAACCGCCGGCGAATCCGACGTGGCCGGTCATTAGGGCCTAACCACCCCGCTAACCCAGGCCTAGGGCCACTGACAGGTGGGCCCTACTGTTTAATTAACCCGGCTAACAATTTAGTTAAGTTAATTAAACTCTGTTAAATCACTGTGCAGCTGACATGTGGGTCCCACAGGTCAGATTTGACCTGGACAACGCCGTTGACTTGCTGACGTCACTGTGAAGTCATGCTGACGCAGTAATAGGTTTTCTGGATTTATTTTTATTCAGGAATTTCAGAAAATGATTAAAACTTCAATAAATCATAGAAATTCAACCGTAACTCCAAATTAAATAATTTATATATGAAAAATTATCAGAAAAATTCAAGGAATCCATCTGTACCATTTTCATGCATGTTAGAACAACTTATAGCTGCTGTTTAGCACAAATCAATCAAATGGCATTTGAATAATCACATATGGAGTTTGAATTTGAATCTTGTATTCAAACCAACTTCATTTAATCTGTTGCTAGTTGCATTAGCTCAAAACACATTCATATTGCCATGTCATGAGCATGCATCATATTGTGCATTGCATTGATTGTATTTCTTCTTTGTTGCCGGTATCTGTTCCCTCCCGGTAGACGATGTTCCGACGTTGAGATCGATGACACTGATGAAGAGCTATATTATCTTCGGAAGTGCCAGGCAAGCAAAACCCCCTTGTTCATTCCGATACAATCCCACTCTCTCGCTCCTGCTCTCTTTTACTGCATTAGGACAACATCGATTCATCTGTTACTTGCTGCGGTAGCTGAACCCCTTTATCCTCTGCATGACCTGTCATTCCACAGTAATTAGATGAAACCCACTAGCATGAGTAGGAGTTGTTTGAGCCCTGTTGTGCCTACTCATTCTTGCTTGTTTGTCATGCCTGCTACTGCTTAGAGTTGAGTCAGGTCTGGTTCATCGGGGATGAATCAGAGGTGTGTGAACATGTCCTACTGTGTGTGAGCTAAGTGTGTGAATACGATTTGGTAAAGGTAGCGGTGAGAGGCCATGTAGGAGTACATGGTGGGTTGTCTCATTGCAGCCGTCCTCAGGAACTGAGTTCTGTGTTTGTGATCCATGATTCAGCTACTACCACGCATTGGGCCCGAAACCAATGGACCCTCTCGGCTTCTTGATCACCCTTGTCCTCTGTCCAGGAGTTGCAAGTAGTTTCTGGTGTTTGTAGTTTGCTGGAGGCCGTGGGCAGCGCTGACCGGAGGGGTGGGCTGTGATGCGGTAGGCACGTGGCACGGTGTACCGGGCGCCCGTTTGGTGTCTCGGGAACCCTGTTCACATCGTTTGGGGCTGTGAGCGAAACTCCGGCCGGATCTCCTCATGGATGGAACCCGAATAGGCGATAAACCTGGACTAGAGACTTGAGTGTTTAGGTAGGCCGTGGCCGACACCCACGTTGGGCTTCCGCTTGAAGGTTGCCGAGTACATGTCGTGTAAACGGCGGTAAGTGGTGAGAGCGTGTGTGAAGAAGTACACCCCTGCAGGGTTAACATCATCTATTCGAATAGCCGTGTCCGCGGAAAAGGACTTCTGGGTTGCTTATATCAGTTCATAGACAAGTGAAAGTGGATACTCTAAAATACGCAAGATAAGCGTGAGTGCTATGGATGGCGCTCTCGTAGGGAGACGGGAGTGGATCCATAGTGGTGTATTGATATGGTGAATATGTGGACTCGTGTGCGCCACCTCAAAAGAGTTATCTGCAATAGTAGATCAGGATAGCCACCGAGTCAAAGCTGGCTTGCTGCAGTTAAACCCCACCATCCCCTTTGTTGAGAATGATGCATATGTAGTTAGTTCTGATGTAAGTCTTGCTGGGTACATTTGTACTCACGTTTGCCTATTTTATGTTTTTGCAGAGAGACTTCAGTCTCACTAGTAGTTCCGCTTGGACTTCGACGTTTAGCTTGTTACCTCAGCTACGATCTTGTGCCCTCGGCAGGATCTGGTAGATAGTCAGGCTTTCAAGCCTTTTTCATTTATAGATGTCTGTACTTAGACATGATAGTTTCCGCTTGTGCTTGGATTTGTATGCTCTGAATGTTGGGTCATGAGACCCCTGTTTGTAATATCTCGCTCCTCGGAGCCTATTGAATAAATACTTGAGTCGTAGAGTCATGTTGTGATGCCATGTTGTGTTTGCACATATCGAGCATATTGTGTGTATGTTATTGAAATGCTTGGTATGTGTGGGATCTGACTATCTAGTTGTTTATCCTTAGTAGCCTCTCTTACCGGGAAATGTCTCCTAGTGTTTCCACTGAGCCATGGTAGCTTGCTTCTGCTCCGGAACACTTAGGCTGGCCGGCATGTGTACTTCTTCGTTCCTGTGTCTGTCCCTTCGGGGAAATGTCACGCGATGAATACCGGAGTCCTGTTAGCCCGCTACAGCCCGGTTCACCGGAGTCCTGCTAGCCCAGTGCTACAGCCTGGATTCACTCGCTGATTGTCAGGACCCCGACTCAATGCCACATCGATCTAGCATGTAACACCTCATATCACTTTGCGGCCTCATGCACGGTATTCCCACGGTGTCGCCTTACCTTTGCCCGGGACCGTTTGCGCCTTTTGGCACACGTATATGACAGTGTCGCTAGCATCCATATGATAAGGAGCCCGGGGCTGACATGGCTAGTCGTAAACCCAAAGTGGCACATACTTACAGGGACAAGCATCCATGACCCAGCATCGAACGTGTCGGTCATCAGCGAGTGAATCCAGGCTGTAGCACTGGGCTAGCAGGACTCCGGTGAACCGGGCTGTAGCGGGCTAACAGGACTCCGGTATTCATCAGCGTGACATTTCCCCGAAGGGACAGACACAGGAACGAAGAAGGACACATGCCGGCCAGCCTAAGTGTTCCGGAGCAGTAGCAAGCTACCATGGCTCAGTGGAAACACTAGGAGACATTTCCCCGTAAGAGAGGCTACTAAAGATAAACAACTAGATGGTCAGATCCCACACATACCAAGCATTTCAATAACATACACACAATATGCTCGATATGTGCAAATACAACATGGCATCACAACATGACTCTATGACTCAAGTAATTTATTCAATAGGCTCCGAGGAGCGAGATATTACAACCATGGGTCTCATGACCCAACAATCAGAGCATACAAATCAAAGCACAAGCGGAAGCTATCATGTCTGAGTACAGACATCTATAAATGAAAAAGGCTGAGAAGCCTGACTATCTATCAGATCCTGCCGAGGGCACAAGATCGTAGCTGAGGTATCAAGCTAAACGTCGAAGTCCACGCGGAAACTACTAGTGAGACCGAAGTCTCTCTGCAAAAACATAAAATAGGCAAACGTGAGTACAAATGTACCCAGCAAGACTTACATCAGATCTATCTACATATGCATCATTATCAACAAAGGGGATGGTGGGGTTTAACTGCAGCAAGCCAGCTTTGACTCGGTGGCTATCCTGAACTACGACTGCAAGTAACTCTTTTGAGGTGGCGCACACGAGTCCACATATTCACCATATCAATACACCACTATGGATCCGCTCCCGTCTCCCTACGAGAACGCCATCCATAGCACTCACGCTTATCTTGCGTATTTTAGAGTATCCACTTTCACTTGTCTATGAACTGATATAAGCAACCCAGAAGTCCTTTTCCGCGGACACGGCTATTCGAATAGATGATGTTAACCCTGCAGGGGTGTACTTCTTCATACATGTTTCCACCACTTAGCGTCTGCACACGACATGTGCTCGGCAGACTTCAAGCGAAAGCCGACGTGGGTGTAGACCATGACCTACCTAAACACTCAAGTCTCTAGTCCAGGTTTATCGCCTATCCGAGTTCCATCCATGAGGAGATCCGGCCGGAGTTTCGCTCACAGCCCCAAACGATGTGAACAGGGTTCCGTGACACCAAACGGGCGCCCGGTATACCCGGCCACGTGCCTACCGCATCACAGCCCACCCCTACGGTCAGCACTGTCCACGGCCTCCAGCATACTACAAACACCAGAAACTACTTGCAACTCCTGGACAGAGGAGAAGGGTGAATAAGAAGTCGAGCGGGGTCATATTTCAGGGCCCAATGCATGGTAGTGGCTGAATCATGGATCACAAACACAGAACTCAGTTCCTAAGGACGGCTTCAATGAGACAACCCACCATGTACTCCTACATGGCCTCTCACCGCTACCTTTACCAAATCGTGTTCACACACTTAGCTCACACACAGTAGGACATGTTCACACGCCTCTGATTCATCCCCGATGAATCAGACCTGACTCAACTCTAAGCAGTAGCAGGCATGACAAACAAACATGAATGAGTAGGCACAACAGGGCTCAAACAACTCCTACTCATGCTAGTGGGTTTCATCTATTTACTGTGGCAATGACAGGTCATGCAAAGGATAAAGGGGTTCAGCTACCGCAGCAAGTAACAGATGAATCGTTGTTGTCCTAATGCAGTAAAAGAGAGCAGGAGCGAGAGAGTGGGATTTTATCGGAATGAACAAGGGGGTTTTGCTTGCCTGGCACTTCTGAAGATAACATTGAGTCTTCATCAGTGTCAACGATCACATCATCGGTATCACGTCTATCGAGAGGGGACAAATACCGGCAACACAGAAGGGAACACAATCAATGCAATGCACAATATGATGCATGATCATGACATGGCAAGATGAATGTGTTTTGAGCTAATGCAACTAGCAACAGATTAAATGAAGTTGGTTTGAATACAAGATTCAAATTCAAACTCCATATGTGATTATTTAAATGCCCTTCACTTCATTTGCCCTAAACAGTAGTGATAAGTTGTTCTAACATGCATGAAAATGGTACAGATGGATTCCTTGAATTTTTCTATAATTTTTCATATATAAATTATTTAATTTGGGAGTTACGGTTAATTTTCTATGAATTTTAGAAGTTTTAGCTATTTTCTGGAATTTCAGAATTAAATTAAATCCAGAAATGATTTAATTGCGTCAGCCTGACGCCAGCATGACGTCAGCGAGTCAACGACCAGGTTCCAGGTCAAATCTGACACGCGGGGTCCACACGTCAGCGGCACAGGGGCTAATCCCGCGTTGACTCGGCTTTGACCCGCTACGGGGGCCCGTTTGTCAGTGTCTGTGGGGGGGTGTTTAGCGTGGTCATTAGTGGCTAATGACAGCGCCACGTCACTGGCCACCGGAGTTCGGCCGGCGGCGACCCGAAACGCGGCGGAAGTTCACCGGGTTGCGCTATGGGCGGTGGCTGGACGCGCGAAGGGCACCAGAAGGTAGCCCGTGCCCGTGCGCATCTAGGGGGGCCAACGGGAGGTGCGGGGGTGGCCGGGGTTCGCCGGAATGGAGCCCGAGGCGGCGGCCGGAGCTCGGGTGGGTGCGGGGTTAGTGTGCGGCTTGCAAAACAAGCTAGCTGCCACGCTAGCGTTGCTCCACGGGTCGTTGCGAGTGCAACGGACGCACGCGCGGGGCCATTTGGTCACCGGGGCTTCGCCGGCGACGAGTCCGTGCGGCGGAGCGTCTCGGCTCCGGTAGAGGGGGCGGCTAGAGCTCGAAATCGGACTTGGGGTTAGGGGGAAACGAAGCAGGGACTCACGGGGATCGTGCAGGGAGGGTCAGCGAGCTCGGGGGCGCGCCGGAGTGGCCGAATTCGACGGAGAACGGCGCCGGGGCCGAAGCTTGGGGATGATGACGATGGCGGCTGCTCGGGGCCCTTCTGGTCGAGTGAGACGTCGAGGAGGTCGAGGGAGGCACTGCGGAGCTCTGGGAGGCGTCGGGGAGGCGAGAGGGGGATGGTGGCCGCGGCGAACGGCGTCGGTGGCGACGGCTCCGTTCGGGTCCGAGGTGCGGAGCGAGAGGGAGAGCAGGAGAAGGGGATGAGCACGGGAGGGAGTTGAGAGAGGCCTGAGGGAGCCGCGTGGCGTCTCCAGGGAGTAGCGGAGGCAAGCAGGGAGGCAGGAGGTGGCCGAGGCGGCATCGGCGCTCGCCACCGAGCTGCTTCGGTGCGAGGGGAGGAAGAAGACAAAGGGGAGGAGGTGGGCTGGGCCGGCCAGGTGGGGGAGCTGGGCCGGCTGGGCTGCACGGGTGAGGCCAAGTACTTCCTTCTCTCTCTCTCTTTTATTCCTATTCTGTTTTATATTTTTCTTCTGTTTTTGTTTTATTTAATTTATTTTGCCACTGTTTTGAATTTTAAAACTAATTCAAACAATGCCAAAAACTCCTCTGAATATTTTATAGTGCTAGATGGACTTTTCCAAAAGCTTATAAAATATTTCAGGGGTATTTAAATTATATTCTAATTATATGAATATAATTCAAATTCAAATAGCTAATGATTTAAATTCAAAGTCCCAAAAATAAATCCTTAAAAATGTTCAATATTTTGGTTGGGACCAGAACCCTTACCAAAATTATCAAACATTTATGAAGAGCCCTTTTGAGCAATGAATGAGATTTCTAGGGTTTTTGCCCCTCTTTTATTTAGGGTTTTGAGGCTTCCAATATTCCTCAATTCAAGTTTCAAAAATATAGACATGATGCACACATGAAGCTAACCTAGAGCAATGCCTGAAGCTAGGGATGTGACAACTCACCCCCACTAAACAAGAATCTCGTCTCGAGATTCAAGCGTAGGGTAGGATGAAGGGGAAACGCAAACTAGTACAATCTTCACGATCCAGGGTGCACTTCAGTTGAACGTTGATTCGATCACCATCATTGTCTTGAAGTCTTGCTCTGAGAAATCCTGCCAACATGACATGGAGGGAAGAAGGAGACTCTAGAAGGGTCGATCTTCTTGAAGAACGAGCAACTCAGGATTAACTCACGGAATGAGACATAGAACCATCTCTCGGGTTGAGACACGAAGCACACCTCTAGAGAGATGGAGTGGAATAGATGACGAGGGTTCACTAGGTAGACAACAATTCCACACCTAAGAAGGTGGTAAACGATTGCCAACGTAGCGAGGAGTTGAGTTGCCATGATACCATAACGATGCACCTTAGGGAAGGTGACTCATAGAAATATCCCCTTAAGTGGCAAAAAGAATTACTTTTGATTCAAAGATCATTGAAACTCTTTATACCAGCCTAAGGCAATCACAAGCGATCATTTGGAGGGGGTCGGTAGAATGGCATACTCGGACTTGGATGATGTGGATTACCTTGTTGAAGACAACGTAATGGATGAACTTGCTTATCACCGGGAATGGAAGAGACCCATGGTAGAATGGCACATTGGTGGTGCAAGCTGGGAACAAAATGCAAATGCTGGGAATGATTCTGGTAACTGGGGAAGAACCCAACAATAGAGAGTGAATTCACTGTTTGAGTAGGTCATAGCATGTCGAGGAAACGGAGAGGATCCCCAGTTAGTGCCGAAGATAACACCTAGCGCTTGAGCGTGCTCTCAAGAACTTGAGCATTTCCATAATCATCAAGGTTTTACCAATATCCGTGTCAAGGATCCTGGCAACACAACTTGCTACCATGATGAATGGTGATGGAGGATGCAGATGCAAAGGAAGATAATACCTTCTCAGATTTCACCTTAGCGAAGCCAAGGAACAAAATCTGGATGATCGATCGAGAGCCATTTAGCACTCCGCTTCTAATGTTCTCCTTGACGTGCTAGTGTAACCCATTCATAGATATGGTTTGATAACTAGAACATCAAGTAAAGGTCGGACTTCGGGAGCAATAGAATCCATAAGGAATAGTTACGGAGGTAAATCCTACGAAATCCCTATGGGGAGGTGGCCAACTTCTTCAATCAAGATACTACAATAATAGGTCTTCCGGCTGGGTGGTGCTGGCCACGACATCCACTTTACCGGTTATCGAGGGACCAATATTATAGTTCTTGGGAAATGTTCCAACCATCATAACTACCTGAGATTCAGATCTGGTTGGTGTCAGGATATTCCAGACTCATCGAGTCTAGGAAGGAAAACGAAAGTTTGCAACACAAATCGACGAGGTGACGTTGCGACATACTCGGGAAGTGAACTACGATAGTAAGCTCCAAAACATGAGCTGGTTCTGCTACAAACATGTGAACACGTTGTCCCAGACAAGCATGACCACGTGGTAGTCTTATAATAAAACACTACCGAGTTCAGGTGGGGAACCATCAACGAGGATATCAAAATCCTTGCATGAGGTATACTCTTAAGAAGGAACTTCTTCTCCTTGAACAAATCAATCAGTGGCTTGGTGTGCTAGGATATACGTATGGAATGAAGATGATCAGTCTAACAGACCACAGAATTCTTTGCACGTGCATGACCGACTTGGGATGATTCCAAAAGAGCAAAAACAAACTTTCTCGAATTCACGACGGCAACTTACATCAAAATGCACGTGAATCAAAGGAAGTCACTCCTTTCATCAAACAAGTACTTCATGAGCTAGCATGAAGAAAATGCTTTCAAAAGTTTCCAACACTAACTTAATGTTCAACAACATCATGGAGGAGATAAGGATGTTGTCAATGGGCTCAACAACAACTCATCGGAATTTCCATATCACTGAACTTCCACCATCATGTGAACACGGTGATAGCATTGGTCAGAACCAAAAGATATAATGGTGTATGCTCGAGGGATCAACCACGAGGAAGACAACATTACGAACATCGTTGGTTCTGACTTGATTTGACGATAGCCCACACTCAAATCAAAGGATTGATAAGACAATAGGTCCAGCAACTGATCACAGGGACCAATCGATGAAGATATCATCTTTCTTCAATACACACTACACAAGAATATCCTTTTGGGACGAACTAAGTCAGGCAAGCTTTTATCTTCCAACTCTCCAAGTTGTTGTCTAGCTTAACCAACTAGCTCAGGGATATCTAACACCGATTCATGGAGAGAAGGTGGTTCACAAGAAACCAACTTGATCACGAGCTCAACATAGCGGTCAGGTGACAACCTGGTAATACTTCCGAGAAGATCTTCGGAAATCACGAACCACCGATATGTTACTAAGCTCGAGAACAATCTTGCTTTTCAGGGCAAGATGATATGATCAAATGAGCGAGGACTTAACAAATCCTATCTCATCAATCGAGGAGTGCACCAGAAAAATGGACTAGGTAGCACAATCAACCTTAGGGTGATGATTCAATAGTCAACTCGCTAAGGATGACGTTATTGTCCATTTAACTACCAAGCAACGGAGTTGCTAGGAGTATTGATTTCACACATCATGATTCACTTGTCGGCACTCCGGCTGCAACAACACGGAACCGAGGAATGAAAAAGGATGGCGTGAAGTATCACTATGTCAAGAATTCACAAAAGGTGGTGCAATTCTCATGAAATTCCTGTCATAAAGAAGGTAATACTTCAGGGTAGAGCAGACCAGAAGCTGGATTGTATCTTGATCTGCGGAACGCAACTACTTTGACCCAATCCTAAATATGGATGAGGTACTGGAGTTTGTTTCTCCTAGTCATTCTGCGATAGAATGGCTTGACGGACCACAAGAGTAATAGGCATCGATAAACGAACGCACGCATACTCTTGACTATCAATTGATAGACGAGGGTCAGAATGCAACTAAAGAGAACAACTCAAAGGAACATATAATTTTCTGAGTTGTGGATGCATAGATTAGTATGTCGAACCAAGTTCAACATATTTCTTCCGGATAACCCATGCAGAAAGGTAGAACTGGCAGAGTCACGATTTATGAATGGAGGACTCCTCAAGGATAATCCTGTTGTGATATTTCAGTTCAACGAGGAACTTCTGCCATAAGTAGTTCATGGTATTTGGAAGAAGAAGATACCACGGACTTCAAGGACTATCGCAAAGGTTACTAATATACTAAAGGAACTAGCAATTACTATCAACATGAAGTAGGTAGAGTGAATCTCGGGTTCAGAACCCAGGAGTAGAATACCTACTACTAAGTAGCATCACGGGATGCTTTCGAGAATGATGGCCAGAATCATCACACTGAGAACACAAATCATGGCTAAATTACTAGATGATCCCCTAATACACCTAGGGTCATAATAATATCTCCAACATATATGTCAAGGTAACGGAGTACCTCAACTCACTGACTAGCGTGGTTAATCTGGCCCATGGGAACATTGAGACGGGAAGAAAGGATTTGCAAATGCATCAGACTACTTAGAAACCTGAGATGACTCGGACAGCATAACGGCTGTAAATGCTCAGAAAAGATTGAGACATTCACAAAAATGGTGGCATAACCACTCAGAAGCACCATATCAAGGTTTCGAGATCAACAATTAACATACGGAAGTAGTAGGAACTGAACTCAAGCTTAAATCCAACAATCTTATAAGTCCACGGATTAGTAACACGTGATCCTGATAGAAAGAAGAGATAGCCTAGTTCTTAATCCCCGTAGAAGAGAAGATGATGACTCAGATCAGAAGGCCATGAGGTATAAGGAGTAAAAAGAGCCTTACGTTCCATCCCACAATCAATTCCCTTATATAACTAAAGAATTTCTAGACTCAACTTCGACCAGTTTGGCTTGGTAATCCTACAGGCAGTCAAGCTCTGATACCAACGCTGTCAGGACCCCGACTCAATGCCACATCGATCTAGCATGTAACACCTCATATCACTTTGCGGCCTCACGCACGGTATTCCCACGGGTGTCGCCTTACCTTTGCCCGGGACCGTTTGCGCCTTTTGGCACACGTATATGACAGTGTCGCTAGCATCCATATGATAAGGAGCCCGGGCTGACATGGCTAGTCGTAAACCCAAAGTGGCACAGACTTACAGGGACAGGCATCCATGACCCAGCATCGAACGTGTCGGTCATCAGCGAGTGAATCCAGGCTGTAGCACTGGGCTAGCAGGACTCCGGTGAACCGGGCTGTAGCGGGCTAACAGGACTCCGGTATTCATCGCGTGACATTTCCCCGAAGGGACAGACACAGGAACGAAGAAGGACACATGCCGGCCAGCCTAAGTGTTCCGGAGCAGTAGCAAGCTACCATGGCTCAGTGGAAACACTAGGAGACATTTCCCCGTAAGAGAGGCTACTAAAGATAAACAACTAGATGGTCAGATCCCACACATACCAAGCATTTCAATAACATACACACAATATGCTCGATATGTGCAAATACAACATGGCATCACAACATGACTCTACGACTCAAGTAATTTATTCAATAGGCTCCGAGGAGCGAGATATTACAAACATGGGTCTCATGACCCAACAATCAGAGCATACAAGTCAAAGCACAAGCGGAAGCTATCATGTCTGAGTACAGACATCTATAAATGAAAAAGGCTGAGAAGCCTGACTATCTATCAGATCCTGCCGAGGGCACAAGATCGTAGCTGAGGTATCAAGCTAAACGTCGAAGTCCAAGCGGAAACTACTAGTGAGACCGAAGTCTCTCTGCAAAAACATAAAATAGGCAAACGTGAGTACAAATGTACCCAGCAAGACTTACATCAGAACTAACTACATATGCATCATTATCAACAAAGGGGATGGTGGGGTTTAACTGCAGCAAGCCAGCTTTGACTCGGTGGCTATCCTGAACTACGACTGCAAGTAACTCTTTTGAGGTGGCGCACACGAGTCCACATATTCACCATATCAATACACCACTATGGATCCGCTCCCGTCTCCCTACGAGAACGCCATCCATAGCACTCACGCTTATCTTGCGTATTTTAGAGTATCCACTTTCACTTGTCTATGAACTGATATAAGCAACCCAGAAGTCCTTTTCCGCGGACACGGCTATTCGAATAGATGATGTTAACCCTGCAGGGGTGTACTTCTTCATACATGTTTCCACCACTTAGCGTCTGCACACGACATGTGCTCGGCAGACTTCAAGCGAAAGCCGACGTGGGTGTAGACCACGACCTACCTAAACACTCAAGTCTCTAGTCCAGGTTTATCGCCTATTCGGGTTCCATCCATGAGGAGATCCGGCCGGAGTTTCGCTCACAGCCCCAAACGATGTGAACAGGGTTCCCGTGACACCAAACGGGCGCCCGGTATACCCGGCCACGTGCCTACCGCATCACAGCCCACCCCTACGGTCAGCGCTGTCCACGGCCTCCAGCATACTACAAACACCAGAAACTACTTGCAACTCCTGGACAGAGGACAAGGGTGAATAAGAAGTCGAGCGGGGTCATATTTCAGGGCCCAATGCATGGTAGTAGCTGAATCATGGATCACAAACACAGAACTCAGTTCCTGAGGACGGCTTCAATGAGACAACCCACCATGTACTCCTACATGGCCTCTCACCGCTACCTTTACCAAATCGTGTTCACACACTTAGCTCACACACAGTAGGACATGTTCACACGCCTCTGATTCATCCCCGATGAATCAGACCTGACTCAACTCTAAGCAGTAGCAGGCATGACAAACAAACATGAATGAGTAGGCACAACAGGGCTCAAACAACTCCTACTCATGCTAGTGGGTTTCATCTATTTACTGTGGCAATGACAGGTCATGCAGAGGATAAAGGGGTTCAGCTACCGCAGCAAGTAACAGATGAATCGTTGTTGTCCTAATGCAGTAAAAGAGAGCAGGAGCGAGAGAGTAGGATTGTATCGGAATGAACAAGGGGGTTTTGCTTGCCTGGCACTTCTGAAGATAACATTGAGTCTTCATCAGTGTCAACGATCACATCATCGGTATCACGTCTATCGAGAGGGGACAAATACCGGCAACACAGAAGGAAACACAATCAATGCAATGCACAATATGATGCATGATCATGACATGGCAAGATGAATGTGTTTTGAGCTAATGCAACTAGCAACAGATTAAATGAAGTTGGTTTGAATACAAGATTCAAATTCAAACTCCATATGTGATTATTTAAATGCCCTTCACTTCATTTGCCCTAAACAGTAGTGATAAGTTGTTCTAACATGCATGAAAATGGTACAGATGGATTCCTTGAATTTTTCTGATAATTTTTCATATATAAATTATTTAATTTGGAGTTACGGTTAATTTTCTATGAATTTTAGAAGTTTTAGCTATTTTCTGGAATTTCAGAATTAAATTAAATCCAGAAATGATTTAATTGCGTCAGCCTGACGCCAGCATGACGTCAGCGAGTCAACGACCAGGTCCAGGTCAAATCTGACACGCGGGGTCCACACGTCAGCGGCACAGGGGCTAATCCCGCGTTGACTCGGCTTTGACCCGCTACGGGGCCCGTTGTCAGTGTCTGTGGGGGGGTGTTTAGCGTGGTCATTAGTGGCTAATGACAGCGCCACGTCACTGGCCACCGGAGTTCGGCCGGCGGCGACCCGAAACGCGGCGGAAGTTCACCGGGGTTGCGCTACGGGCGGCGGCTGGACGCGCGAAGGGCACCAGAAGGTAGCCCGTGCCCGTGCGCATCTAGGGGGGCCAACGGGAGGTGCGGGGGTGGCCGGGGTTCGCCGGAATGGAGCCCGAGGCGGCGGCCGGAGCTCGGGTGGGTGCGGGGTTAGTGCTGCGGCTTGCAAAACAAGCTAGCTGCCACGCTAGCGTTGCTCCACGGGTCGTTGCGAGTGCAACGGACGCACGCGCGGGGCCATTTGGTCACCGGGGCTTCGCCGGCGACGAGTCCGTGCGGCGGAGCGTCTCGGCTCCGGTAGAGGGGGCGGCTAGAGCTCGAAATCGGACTTGGGGTTAGGGGGAAACGAAGCAGGGACTCACGGGGATCGTGCAGGGAGGGTCAGCGAGCTCGGGGGCGCGCCGGAGTGGCCGAATTCGACGGAGAACGGCGCCGGGGCCGAAGCTTGGGGATGATGACGATGGCGGCTGCTCGGGGCCCTTCTGGTCGCGTGAGACGTCGAGGAGGTCGAGGGAGGCACTGCGGAGCTCTGGGAGGCGTCGGGGAGGCGAGAGGGGGATGGTGGCCGCGGCGAACGGCGTCGGTGGCGACGGCTCCGTTCGGGTCCGAGGTGCGGAGCGAGAGGGAGAGCAGGAGAAGGGGATGAGCACGGGAGGGAGTTGAGAGAGGCCTGAGGGAGCCGCGTGGCGTCTCCAGGGAGTAGCGGAGGCAAGCAGGGAGGCAGGAGGTGGCCGAGGCGGCATCGGCGCTCGCCACCGAGCTGCTTCGGTGCGAGGGGAGGAAGAAGACAAAGGGGAGGAGGTGGGCTGGGCCGGCCAGGTGGGGGAGCTGGGCCGGCTGGGCTGCACGGGTGAGGCCAAGTACTTCCTTCTCTCTCTCTCTTTTATTCCTATTCTGTTTTATATTTTTCTTCTGTTTTTGTTTTATTTAATTTATTTTGCCACTGTTTTGAATTTTAAAACTAATTCAAACAATGCCAAAAACTCCTCTGAATATTTTATAGTGCTAGATGGACTTTTCCAAAAGCTTATAAAATATTTCAGGGGTATTTAAATTATATTCTAATTATATGAATATAATTCAAATTCAAATAGCTAAAGATTTAAATTCAAAGTCCCAAAAATAAATCCTTAAAAATGTTCAATATTTTGGTTGGGACCAGAACCCTTACCAAAATTATCAAACATTTATGAAGAGCCCTTTTTGAGCAATGAATGAGATTTCTAGGGTTTTTGCCCCTCTTTTATTTAGGGTTTTGAGGCTTCCAATATTCCTCAATTCAAGTTTCAAAAATATAGACATGATGCACACATGAAGCTAACCTAGAGCAATGCCTGAAGCTAGGGATGTGACACTGATGACCGACACGTTCGATGCTGGGTCATGAATGCCTGTCCCTGTAGGTTTGTGCCACTTTGGGTTTACGACTAGCCATGTCAGCCCGGGCTCCTTATCATATGGATGCTAGCGACACTATCATATACGTGTGCCAAAAGGCGCAAACGGTCCCAGGCAAAGGTAAGGCGACACCCGTGGGAATACCGTGCGTGAGGCCGCAAAGTGATATGAGGTGTTACATGCTAGATCGATGTGGCATTGAGTCGGGGTCCTTACAGGGTTAATGGTGAATTATTTGTGTGCCAAATTTATGTTGATGATATCATATTTGGTTTGACTAACCCTCATTTTAGTGAAAAGTTTGGAAAGCTAATGTCGAAGAAGTTTGAGATGTCTATGATGAGAGAACTCAAGTTCTTTCTTGGTTTGCAAATCAAGCAAACTAAGGAGGGAACCTTTGTTTCTCAAACAAAGTATACCAAGGACTTATGCAAGAAAGCAAAGGTATGAAAACACCCATGCCTACTAGTGGACATATTGACTTGACTAAGGATGGCAAATCGGTTGACCAAAAGGTTTACCACTCTATGATTGGTTCATTGTTATATCTATGTGCCTCCAATCCCGATATTATGCTAAGTGTGTGCATGTGTGCATGACATCAAGCGGCCCCCAAACATGTCATCTTAAGGCTGTGAAAAGGATAGTGAGATACTTAATTCATACACCAAATTTTGGCATTTGGTGTCCTAAGAGGTCTTCTTTTGATCTTGTTGGCTACTCCGATTCGGACTATGCCAGTGACAAGGTTGATAGAAAGTCCACTTCGGGTACTTGTCAATTTCTTGGTAGACCTCTTGTGTCTTGGTCCTCCAAAAAACAAAACTCGGTATCCATATCCACCGCCGAAGCGGAATACATTGCCGCCAGTTCATGTTGTGCTCAATTACTTTGGATGACCCAAACTCTTAAAGATTATGGGATCTATGTGAAACATTCTCGTGCAACATTCTTGAACTAAGCATATTGAAGTTCGTCATCACTTCATTCGAGATCATGTTGCTAAAGCGGGCATTGATCTTACGCATGTCCGTACCGATAAGCAATTGGCGGATATATTCACCAAACCGCTTGATGAGAAAGTATTTTGCCGTTTTGAGAGGTGAATTGAACATCATTGATGCTTCAAACTTGGAGTAGAAACTCCATTTGGATACATGCAAGGCATGAGCCTTTGACTAATCCTTGATATTTCTCTAATGATGATGATCATATGTCTTGGATATACTTGAACCCTTGCATGCTATCTAACCCTTTTAGGTACTTGGATGAATCTAAATCTATGAGATTGCAAATCACTCACATCTTGAGCAATCTCTACATCACCAAGTCTCTATAATTTGGTGGTTGAAGGAAAGGAAGCATGAAACCTTTCAACATATCCTTTGACAATTTCTTTATATCCAATTTCATTTGGAATCAAATTTCATGATTGTCACTTTGGATACACAAGTGCTATTCCTTGCAAGACTAACCCATGTAGGTAGATGAACTCAAACTAGAAGCGGTGCTCCTAAACTCATTGATGAGCTACATCAATCTTGAGCATCCCACACAAGCTCAACTACATGATCAAGTTCAACACCACCACCCAAGGTATGTCATTCCATCTTAGAGAAGCTTTACCCCAAGTCATGGGTCAAAGCAGCTCAACAAGATGTGAATACATCAAAATGGTTAAACGAAAAATGGTAACCCCATTTTGAGCTTAAACAATGAGTATGACCCACGATCAAGTGTTCTCACTTGACTCCTCATTCAATATACTCTAACATAAGTGACTTTGTCACCGACCAATTCTAGATGAAGTTCTCTAGTGTTTTTCTATGTTATTGCATTTGTCTCTTGCATGTATTTTTCCCTTTTAATCAAAAAAACTTCATCTAGACTTCTTTTCTTTTCTGTTTTGTTATGTATTCCCTACATCTAATTCATTGCAAATCTTTCAGTTAATTCCTTGCAAATCTTTGTGAGATCTTATTTGCCTAACTGAGCTGAGATGACAATTGTTCTCTCTCTTTGTTGAACTCGGACTCGCCAATTTGTTTCTTTCGGTCAAACTGAGCCATTTCTGTGCCACCGAAGGAAACAACTCGTGTTAACGATTTCAATGCTAAGGAGACACCTTACCATTTGCATCCTGCATATTTGTTCCAGCTCCACTCAATGATTCTTGTCCTCTACCTACATCACATTCTACATGCTGCTTTGTCATGTGACTCAAGGACCAAACCTATTCGACTCACACTCCAGAAGATCCCTTCTTGGAAATCAATGTCAAAGGGGGAGATAGAGATCACATCAAAGGTTAGTCACATCAAAGGGAGGGAGAGACCCCAGATGCTTGGTATTCAAGAGGGGAGAAGTCACATGTCTTTAAGAGGGGAAAAGACATGTTAGTATGTGTTATGATTGTTTTGCTCTGATTTTCTTGTGGTTTTGCTCTGAATTTATTTTCCCTACCTTCTCCCACTGTCACATATAAGATTCAAGGGGAGAGAGACATCTAAGGGAAGGAAATCTTTGAATTCATTGCATATCTTTACCTTTTGGGGACATGTATATATCCAATAGAGTACCTAGTACTCACTCTCTACATGTCATCCTAACCTTGGTACTCTTGTGGTTTCTCAAATTGCTTTGTCCTGCAGATGTATCTGTGTTATCTAACCTTGTTTACTCAGGTTCATCTCTTCCAAAGCCAGCTCAAGACCATAAGGTAACTATATGCATGATATCTTGCTGATGTACATATTATTTGCAAGAAGGACTCATGAACATGAAGGTACACTTCCTATATCCACATCATTTTCTCTGATCCATATAACCAAGATACATGTAACTCATTGCTTGCTCTGTCATGCTTATGCATTCACATGCTTTTATATTCTATATTTACATGATTGCATACATGTAGGGGAGCCTATGCATGTTACATGTCCTTCCAAAGCTTTACTTGTTATTCTCTATATCTTTATCTAAAGCTTTGATGTATGTTGTCATCAATCACCAAAAAGGGGGAGATTGAAAGCACAAGTGCTCCCTAGGTGATTTTGGTAATTAATGTCAACATATCTCTTGTTGTACTAATACTTTTATCTAGTATATTCCAGATGAGTTCAACAGTGGAGTGGCGCGGACAAGAGGATGTGGAACCCCTTCAAGATGCCAAGGACAGAAGATTGGCAAAAGCTCAAAACTCAAGACTCTACATTTTCATTTTAGTGATCCAAGATCACATTGAGTCCATAGGAAAAGCCAATACTATTAAAAGGGGGTGAGGTGTTTCTCAATGGCTTGCTTGCTCAAAGTGCTTAGTGATATGCTCCAAAGCCCTCAACCACTTTATTATATCCACATATGTCCTAAACCTAAAGTCAAACTTGGCCCCACCGATTTGATCTATCCGGCGCCACCGAGTTCATTTGACGGCCAGAAATCCTAATAAGTTTGGTCTCACCGATGGGATCTCGATCTCACCAAGATGGGCTTGCAAACTCTTTGGCGCCTCTTGCAGTTATTTTGATCTCACCGAGATATGCAATCGGTCCCACCGAGTTTGCTTGACCAACTCTCTGTTTGCTTATTACCAAAATCGGTCTCCCGAGTTTGAGTAATCGGTCAAACCGAGTTGAGGTTTTACCCTAACCCTAGCACATCGGTCACACCGAGTTGATCATATCGGTCCCACCAAAAATCCTAATGTTCACATTTTGAATTAAATCGGTCCGACCGAGTTTGAGTATACGGTCCCACCGAGTTTGGTAAATTGTGTGTGACGGTTAGATTTTGTGTGGAGGCTATATATACCACTCCACCCGTCCTTCATTCATGGAGAAATCCATCAGAATGTGCCTACACTTCCAACATTCATTTTCTGAGAGAGAACCACCTACTCATGTGTTGAGACCAAGATATTCCAATCCAACCACAAGAATCTTGATCTCTAGCCTTCCCCAAGTTGCTTTCCACTCAAATCATCTTTCCACCAAATCCAAATCTGTGAGAGAGAGTTGAGTATTGGGGAGACTATCATTTGGAGCACAAGAGCAAGGAGTTCATCATCAACACACCATCTATTACCTTTTGGAAAGTGGTGTCTCCTAGATTGGTTAGGTGTCACTTGGGAGCCTCCGTCGAGATTGTGGATTGAACCAAGGTGTTTGTACGGGCAAGGAGATCGCCTACCTCGTGAAGATCTACCCTAGTGAGGCAAGTCCTTCATGAGCGATGGCCATGGTGGGATAGACAAGGTTGCTTCTTCGTGGACCCTTCGTGGGTGAAGCCCTTCGTGGGTTGAAGTCTCCATCAACATGGATGTACGATAGCACCACCTATCGGAACCACGGAGAAAATCTTTGAGTCCCCAATTGCGTTTGCACACTCCAATCCCATCCCTTTACTTTCTTGCAACTTGCATGCTTTACTTTCAGCTGCTCATATACTCTTGCCATGCTTGCTTGAAATGTATTGTGAATGTTTAAACTTGTGCTAAAACTCCACCTTAACTTGAAGAAATTAAAAACTGCTACTTTTCCTTATTGAGGGTCTAATCACCCCCCCCCCTCTAGACACCTCTTCTCGATCCTTTCAATTCCGAAAGCTCATAGATTCAATCCACATATATCTACAATCATGCATGTGCGATGATTTTGGATTACATCCATTTACTCTTTGACTTCAAATCTTGATCCCAACTTGCCTAAAACATAAGAAAGGACACTTATAAGAGCAACTCTAGCAGACCCCGCATCCCATGGCCCGCAAAACGCGTCTGAAGTTCGCGCAAAACCGCTTTTGCGGGCTCGCTCGGGCTGGCACAGATGCGGATCCCCCCCCCAAACGGACCCATAAAAAAGTATATTCGCAGAATATACCTTTTTATGGGTCGGCTTTGTAGGGTCTGCTCTTTGCGCCGCTACATCCCACATATCATCGGCCCGCAAATATCAAATCCAACATAATTCAACAAACGAAAACAAACTGAATTATTCAAATCAAACATAATACAGTAATCATCCGCATTGTAAATAATTATTAAAATCACCGTAGTAAACTTAAATAATGCAATACAAAACTTGTCATGAATACAAATACAAATGAATACAAAAATTAGTCACTGTACAGCCCTTTGCCAATGGTGCTCAATGAGATCCTCGTGAAGTTGAAAGTGTGAGTCTGCATTTTCAATCTCCTTGTATGTCTGAAGAAAATCTCTAATGCGATTTGTTTCCCTAGCTGGTTTGACACGGCTACCCACATTGTCGTAAAAGAATTCTAAGTTCATTCCTCTCTCATCTTCAATAATCATATTGTCGTGGTTTTGTTACGGCAGATGACCTAGAGAAAGGACTTAGTCATGGAGCCATCGCGGCGAGTTATCTTGAAGGGGTTAAAGCGGACACAGGGACGCAAGAGAGTTTATACTAGTTCGGCCCCTTCGATGAAGGTAAAAGCCTACGTCTAGTTGTGATGGAATTGATGGGGTTTCGATGACCAGGGAGCAAACAAGCTTCGCCTATGTCTCGAGTTGTTGTCTGTTGTCCTTGAACCGCCGCCGGGTCGTCCCCTTATATACACGGGTGACGCCCGTCGGTTCACAGAGTCCCAATACCGGCTCATAGATGTGTCCGGTTTGGTCTCTACTTATTCCTAACTTACAATACAAGTTAAATACCAACGTCGGTTTACGGCTACAGGCCTTGAACCGACTATGGGCCTTGAGCCCTCATCTGCCTTCTTGGGCTTTAACATACTTAACTACTGACGAAGTTAACCCGGCCCAGATAGGCCGGTTTACGCCCAGTAGTGATATCCCCAACATTAGGCCCCAGATTGATTTGAACATGTTCATGTCAATCCTTTAGCAAAAATCTTCATCTTTAATATCTTCTTGTAGTTTGTTGAACCGCCATGATGTCATCTTCTCTGGTCATTGTAAACCGGCATGAAGTCACCTGTTATAAAGGACCTTAATAGGTCTGCAACAATTAAGGCGACATCTTCGTTTCCGAACCCACGGTCCCTTGATTTTCGCGCCTGACTCCTGTCCCTTTCCTTATAAATAGGACCAAAGGGTCATTTATTTTTCCCCTCCGTGCCCTTGTGCTTCGTCTTCCTCGCATCGCCCAGCCTCGGAGCTCCGCCGCCACCGTCAACCTCTGCATCAACCTTGGCCGCTGCATCAACCTGGGCGCACCAGAGCACCGCAGCAACCTTCCGCGTCTTTCTCATCTCCAGTAAGTCTTCTGTTCTTTTCAACACAGATCTGCTCTAGGGTTTCATGTTCTTCTAGTGTTCATTGCCTGTTTCGTGTTCATACAATAACTCCTAGATGCATCTGTGAATCCTTACTCTGTGTAGCGGTAGTTTTTAGCATCCGCCTTCAGTTTCATGCCTCAAGACCATAGATCTATATGTATGTCTTACCATTGATTCAGTACTGTTCTTTTTTGAACCTTGAATATTTTCCTTATTTTCTAAACTTGCTTCAGATCCATCGTTGTAGAGAAGTCTTATGAAATCTGTTTCTGTAAACTTACTCATCTGCTTCAATGTTTAGACCAGGCGGTTTAACTTTGTAGAAAAAATTGCCAAACCGGTATATACCATTAGTCCCCTTGTTGAACCGCCAGATGTTGTTGCTTCATAAAACTCTGGTTTAAATAGATATGTCTCCGGTTTAACATTGCAAATACCAATGTACCTTAATCAATGCATTTTTGAACCGGGATCATCTACCTTGTAGATTTCATCATGGCCAAGCAAGTATATGAGTGCAACTGGGTTCCTTCTCGCGTCACAGAGGCTCAACTGGGCGATTTAGTCCTGATCGGCGCATTAGGCAGCAAAGATACCATCCATTGGAGGGCTCCTGGCAAAGAATGCCCTCCCACACCTCAAGAAGGAGAGGTCATCGTTTTCGTAGATCACTTAGCCCGGGGCTTTAAGCCGCCCGGTTCTAAATTTTACCGGGACGTTTTAGCCGATTTTCAACTCCACCCACAAGACACTGGTCCCAACTCTGTTACAAACATGTGTCACTTCCAAGTGCTCTGTGAGGCGTTCTTTCAAGAGGAGCCCACAGTGGAGTTGTTCAGAGACTGTTTCCATCTAAACCGTCGTACTGAGTTTTCTGATGGTTCCAATATGGAATTGGGCGGTGTGGCGATTCAGAAAAGGAAAGAGGTCACATACCCTCATGCCAAGCTGCATAGCCACCCCAAAGAGTGGAATCAAACATGGTTCTATTGCAAAGACACCTCCCCTGCTGGTGAAAATCCTTTGCCTGGCTTTCGTCCGAAGCGGCTTAGCAATACACACCCCTTTCCGCAAAGGTTGACTGCCAAAGAGAGAAGCAAATACGCTCCTCAACTATCCAAGCTCAGAGCCTTTATGGCCAATGGTTTAATAGGGGTTGATCTCACTCGTTGTTGGATATCATGGAGCATACTACCCCTTAGTCAGCGCTCCGGTTTGATGTGCGAGTATAGTGGCAGTGTTGATGACCCACTGCGACATGCTAACATCCAGCTCACCGACGAAGAAATCACAGAGGCTATGAACAAGATGTTGAATGAACCGGAACACATCTGTGCTAAAACCGGCCTGCTTCCCTTCTGTGCCACCAACAAACCACCAGCTGTAAGAGTTTGATTTTTCTTTTTGCTGAACCTGTTATTGATATATCTGGTCATTGTTTAATATCAGTGTCTGTGTAACCAGGGCAATGATCCGTTTTGGAGCAAGAAACTCCCGCAGGAGAAACCAGAAAAACCATACAAACCAGAAAGGTCAACCCGGCAAAAGACTAAAGCTATGAAGAAGACTGCCCACAGGAAAAGAACCACTGCATCCTCTAATCCGGCCCCTAATGATGATGTGGATAATCCGGACCTTGAGGTAGGGCTTGATTCACTTGGCTTATTTTTCATGCATCTTATTGATGGTGATATTTGTCAGGATGATGCCGAAGCCAGCCATGCTAATGCAGCAGAGGTAATTATTCTCTCTTCCGATTCAGAACCTTTGCCTTCACTAAAAATCCGTCAGGCAAACCGGAAAGTTAAATTTTATCATCCTCTTGCTTACTTGGATCCCAAATTTCTTATGAAGACCCAACAACACGAAGCTCGCCGCACAACCCGGCACAGCGGCCAGGTAGTTACCTCCACCGGTTTACCGAACAGTCCAGTTTAGAAACACCGTTCAGAGGTCTCTAATTTGCTTGTCAGTGCTTGTCCTAAAGCGGGCTGTTTTCATCAACCTCTTAATCCATATGACTCCGATTATCAGGTTACTTCCCACTCATCCTCTGGCGAGTCATCGGCTACTCAGCTGCCACCGCTCAAAATGGTGCTTGGGTAAGCCATACTTATCTTAATATGTCCGGTACATCACCTTGGAACATATGCTATATTTGACTTTGTTATTCCTTTCAGGGCCAAGCCTAGGCCGA
Organism: Triticum aestivum; assembly: GCF_018294505.1. Classification (NCBI taxonomy): domain Eukaryota; kingdom Viridiplantae; phylum Streptophyta; class Magnoliopsida; order Poales; family Poaceae; genus Triticum; species Triticum aestivum. The sequence goes on from NC_057800.1 coordinate 181,208,518, forward strand.
GCAAAAAACCTCGCCTGGATAAAGCGACCGAGGAGGATGCCGTCCCTGAACCGGGCAAAACACCAGATCTTGAAGCAGCTATTCCTGAAGACATACCCAATGATCCACCACAGCGATATGACGATCTTATTGCTGAAGAGAGGCCTATTGATACCTCAAGTCCTGTCAACCAGCCCACAAGCCCCATACGGATTGAGAAATCCACCAATCCAACAAAGCCTACTGATAAGCCAACGGCCCCAGTTCAAACCGGTGATGCCAAGGATGATGAGGTTGTCATTACTGGCATAGGTCGCACAGAGCCAGGCAATCCTGTCGCTTTGTCTAAACATACTGCCAAGGAAGAATTTGCTGCCTTTGGCAAAGGCAAGTGGAATGTTGATCTGGTGACTTACGCTGCTCTGAACGCCCAAGACATCCATTCCGGCTATCTGAATCGGTTGTATACCAGCCGTGACTATGAAGCCGGTCTGGTTAACATGATGAAAGATAAATATGAGGTAACTTTCATATGCTCTTTCCTGCTTGTATGCTTCAATTCTTGCTGACTCTCCTAGCCCCCAAGGGCTGGTTTGTAATCTTCTTTCAAACCGGGACTTACTAATATAAATCTTAGTGCCTCGAAATTCGCTGATGTAGCCCCCAAGGGCCGGTTCAACTTAGTGTAGTTAAACCGGGACTTAAGTAATTAATATCTCCGCATTAGAACTTTTTTGAACAAATAGCCATTAACCCCCAAGTGCCAAGTTGAATACTTGTATTGATCTTGGGACTTTGTAATCAATTGAAAGACGACGATCAAATAGGCATTAGCCACCAAGCACCAAGTGCATAACTTGTTATGTGGTTGGTGCTTCAATTCCTGCACTGCTTGTTGAATCATATAACTGTCTATATGCAGGCTGAGCTGAAGACAAAAGAGACCCAAATCGCCGATCTCCAAGAAAATCTGAAGTCCCAATAGACTGAAACCTCAAAAGCAAAAGAGGAGTTGATCAGCGCCTTAAGCGTCATGGAACAGCTTAAGAAGGATTTCAAGAAGGAGCGGGCGGATTGGGCTACTGAAAAATCCGCTTTAACCAAACGAGCAGAAGACGCCGAGGCTGCACTAAAACCGGTGGTGGATGAACTGACCAGCATAAAGCGGCACATGCATGCCATGACCGCTGCTATCTTTGGTAAGCCGATTTGATTTTTGAATTGATTCTGTCGTCTTACAGAGCTACCGGTTTGTTAACCCTTGGTGATATTTCAGGGACACGCATTGGTCACTTGGGGTCAAATGTGTGGAAGAAATTGAAAGCCGCCTACATGTTGATCGAACAACTGTACACTGGTGCACAACGGATCATCTGTACTGCATCCCACAACAAGCCGGCGCCCACTTTGATTCAGGACACTCTGATGAAACTGTCGGTGCTTCCTGCCCGGGTTGAAGAGCTGAAGAAATCTGCTGCTCAAACCAATGCGATCAATGCCTTAATCCGGGCAAAAGCTTGGGTGCCGGATTTTGACCCTATTGAAGCGGCTCAAGGCTATCCCAGCTTGAAGGAAGACGGGTCAGAGTTTAGTGAAGCGGATCTGCGAGCAATAAACCGGGAGGTGCGTCCGCTAGCTTGTCAATTGGCTGAAGAAGCAAACTTGTCTCATTATCAAGCCCAATATGACAATCAAAACAAGCGAGTAGCTGCACCAATTCATGAAGCAGAAAATCTTATCCCTCCAATCCGTAAGCATACCTACGCTCCCGATATTGACCCATCGTTGCTGATCCATGATGAAGCTGTCTTTCAAGCATTAATGGGAATCGACTGGACAACTGTTGATTTCCAGCCGCTGGGTAGAGAAACTGAAGCTGAAGCGGCGCGGGATGACCCACAACCATCAGGCCGGGCTGGTGACCAAGCTTGAACCGGAAGCCGGTTTAAAACTGCTTCTCCCTTGCGAAAAACAATGATCTTATTGTGGGCACCGTGTTGCCTTGTAATAGGCTAGCTGATACTTTTGATGCTGATATGCCTTCGTGCATAATTACTGCAACTTGCTCTTCCTTTGGGTGATGAACTTTCCAAAGTACTTTCTGCAATAAAAATCTTAAAGTGCCACCGCGGTTGTACCGTCGGGCGGAACATGAAATCAAAACATCCGAAATTTTTAAGTATATGACCAAATTTTGAGATACATAATACCTGCCATCGTTGGACGTGAAGTTGGCTTAGCCGATCTTGAAGCGGAGTTTTATAAACCCACACTATTGGAGGAGATAGCAGCTCCTGTATATATATGATGCCGGTTTACCATGTAAACCGTGCTGGGTTATAATAAACACCATGTTACTCCGTAATAGGATGTTAACAAAAAATCAAATTGAGCAAATAGTCTCCGGATTAAAATGGACCGTGTTTCGTCAATTGACAGTTTGAACCGGCTTAAAACTTTGTTGGTTTAAAAAACGCAAATAAAAAGAAAGAAATATCTTTCAAAGAAAAGTGTGAAGCAAAGGCAATGACAAAACCGTTTGCAAAAAGAGGCTTATTTGAGCTGATCAGATGGCGTTACCATGGTCGAACACGACCAAGCTCCCGATAGGTGTAGCTATTGTTCAAGTCAGCCAGGTCCCCAAATGAAACCGTGGCATTTATGCCGATCAAGTGGCATGGAAATGGTTCGGGTTCGGCCAAGCCCCCAAGTGATTCTGTGGCCTTAGGCCGATCAAGAGGCATGACTGGTTCAGACGTGACCAAGTCCCCAAGTGATCTAGTGGCTCTCGCCTATCAAGAGGTATTGCATTGGTTCGGACACGACCAAGCCCCCAAGTGATATAACATGATGCTTTTGAAAAGCTAACTCAAGGGGTAAACCGGAGGCCGCTTTAGAACAACTCCGTGTAACCACACATGATGTAAAAGAACAGATACCCCGCTTTAGCTGAGGTTTCGGTTTATTATATTTAATCATAATATATACATCATCGTAATATGTACATAAGTAGAGCCAATGGCTCAGGTATAGTAAGGCCGAAGATGAGCTATGTTCCACGGCCTGTTGGTCTCCTCCTCTGATGTACGTGAGTCTTTATGCTCTCGAATATCGATCAGATAGTATGACCCGTTGTGCAGATTCTTGCTGACCATGAAAGGCCCCTCCCAAGGTGGGGATAGCTTATGCATATCAGTCTGATCTTGGATGAGCCGAAGCACCAAATCTCCTTCCTGAAAGGTTTTGGTTCTGACTCGGCGACTGTGATAACGACGAAGATCCTGTTGGTAAATCGCCGATCAGGCGGCTGCTATGTCACGCTCTTCATCCAACCGGTCCAAAGCATCTTGCCGTGTTGTCTCGTTGTCTGCTTCAACATAAGCCGTCACAGGAGGTGAATCATGACGGATATCACTGGGGAGAACCGCCTCCGCTCCATAAACCATGAAGAACGGTGTGTATCCTGTTGATCTGTTGGGTGTGGTATTGATGCTCCATAACACAGATGGTAATTCTTCTACCCAACAACCCGATGTTCTCTGCAAAGGAACCATGAGCCGGGGCTTGATGCCTCTCAAGATCTCTTGATTAGCCCTTTCTGCTTGACTATTGGACTGTGGGTGTGCCACTGATGAAACGTCAAGCCGGATATGCTCCCGTTCGCAGAACTCCTTCATGGCACCCTTGGACAAATTGGTACCATCATCTGGGATGATACTGTGTGGAAAGCCAAACCGGAAAATCACCTTTTTGATGAACTGAACCGCCATGGCTGCATCACACTTGCTAACAGGTTCTGCCTCCACCCACTTTGTAAACTTGTCAACTGCCACCAAGAGGTGAGTCTTCTTATCTTTGGACCTTTTGAAAGGCCCAACCATATCCAGCCCCCAAGTCACAAACGGCCAAGTAATTGGAATCATTCTCAATTTTTGAGCCGGCACATGAGCACGTCTTGAAAACTTTTGTCAACCATCACATCGTCTGACCAGATCCTCCGCATCAGCATGGGCAGTTAACCAATAGAAGCCATGGCGAAACGCTTTAGCTACCAAAGATTTTGAACCGGCGTGGTGACCACAATCTCCTTCGTGGATCTCACGCAAAATTTCACAGCCTTCTTCAGGAGACAGACAATGTTGAAACGCCCTTGATACACTGCAATGATGCAACTCACCATTGACAATAGTCATGGACTTGGACCGCTGGATTATCTGTCGGGCCAAAGTCTCATCCTCTGGTAACTCGCCTCGGTTCATGTACGCCAGGTAAGGAAGCGTCCAATCTGGAATGACATGCCTCCGGATCAGGAATAGCCAAATCCGCTTCACCAGGGAGCTTGACCGACGGGTTGTGCAGCACATCTAGAAAAACGTTGGGCGGGACCGGTTTGCACTGAGAGCCCAGCCGGCTTAAAGCGTCCGCCGCTTCATTCTTCTGTCGGTCCACGTGGTCCACCTGATAGCCTTTAAAGTGACCTGCAACAATATCCACCTCACGACGATATGCTGCCATGAGTGGGTCCTTGGAGTCCCAAGTGCCAGACACTTGTTGAGCCACGAGGTTCGAGTCACCGAAGCACTTAACTCGACTTAGATTCATCTCCTTAGCCATCCGGAGACCATGGAGCAAGGCTTCGTACTCAGCTGCATTGTTAGTACAAGGGAACATTAAGCGGAGAACGTAACAAAACTTATCACCTCGTGGGGAAGTTAATACAACTCCAGCCCCCGAGCCTTCCAATTGCCTGGATCCGTCAAAATGGATGGTCCAATATGTGTGATCCGGCTTTTCTTTAGGTGCTTGCAGTTCCGTCCAATCATTGATGAAATCAACAAGTGCTTGAGACTTAACCGCCGTCTGAGGCACATACTTCAATCCGTGCGGCCCAAGCTCTATAGCCCACTTGGCAATCCAGCCAGTCGCTTCCCGGTTCTGGATGATATCCCCAAAGGAGCAGAACTGACCACCGTAATTGGGTGCCCTTGGAAGTATTGCTTAAGCTTCCGGCTTGCCATAAAAACTCCGTACACCAGCTTCTGCCAATGCAGATACCTTTGCTTGGACTCAATGAGTACCTCACTAATATAATAGACCGGACGTTGAACCCGATGCTCCTTACCTGCCTCCTTTCGCTCCACCACAATAGCCACGCTGACCGCACGAGCATTAGCAGCAACATATAGCAGTAACGGCTCCTTGTCAATAGGAGCGGCGAGCACAGGCGGATTGGCCAATTGCCGCTTTAAGTCCTCAAATGCTTCATCAGCAGCGGAACTCCAGACGAATTGATCCATCTTCTTCAACATCTGATACAAAGGGATTGCCTTCTCCCCAAGGCGGCTGATAAACCGGCTTAACACGGCAATCCGGCCTGCCAAGCGTTGAACATCATTGATACACTTCGGTTTAGCCAGGGAGGTGATGGTTGTGATCTTCTCCGAATTAGCCTCAATTCCCCTGTTGGACACCAGAAAACCTAATAACTTGCCTGCCGGTACACCAAAGACACACTTGGTCGTATTAAGCATCATCTTGTACGTCCTCAGGTTATCAAAGGTTTCCTTCAAATCGTCAACCAGAGTCACCTTTTCCTTGGACTTAACCACGATATCATCCACGTAAGCATGTACATTACGGCCAATCTGCTTGTGAAGACAATTTTGTACACACCGTTGATAAGTTGCCTGGGCACTCTTGAGCCCAAAGGGCATAGACACATAACAGAAGGCTCCAAAGGGAGTTATGAATGCCATCTTCTCCTGGTCCTTAAATGCCATTTGATCTGATGATAGCCAGACTATGCATCCAAAAAACTTAAACGCTCACAACCCGCCGTAGCATCAATAATTTGATCAATACGGGGGAGGGCAAAAGGATCTACTGGACAAGCCTTATTAAGATCTGTGTAATCCACACACATGCGCCAGGTGCCGTTTTTCTTAAGGACCAGGACCGGATTGGCAAGCCACTCAGGGTGAAAAACTTCAACAATAAAGCCAGCTGCTAAGAGCCTGGCTACCTCTTCTCCAATCGTCTTGCGTCTTTCTTCGTTAAACCGGCGGAGGAACTATTTCACCGGTTTGTATTTAGGATCCACATTAAGGGTGTGCTCAACGAGTTGCCTCGGTACACCTGGCATGTCAGAGGGCTTCCATGCAAAAATGTCTCGATTCTCACGGATGAACTCGATGAGCGCGCTTTCCTATTTCGAATCCAAGTTGGCACTGATGCTGAACTGCTTGGACGAATCGCCGGGTACGAAGTCAACAAGCTTAGTTTCTGCTGCTGATTTGAACTTCAGGGCCGGATCATGCTCCGTAGTTGGCTTCTTTAATGGAGTCATGTCTGCCGGATCAACATTGTCCTTATAATACTTCAGCTCCTCGATGGCATAAACCGACTCTGCGTAGGTCGCATCTCCTTCCTCGCACTCCAAAGCAATTTTACGGCTTCTGTGAATCGTTATTGTCCCCTTGTGACCCGGCATCTTGAGCTGCAAATACACATAACAGGGCCGTGCCATAAACTTGGCATAGGCCGGTCGTCCAAACAGGGCGTGATATGGACTTTGGATTTTCACAACTTCAAACGTCAATGTTTCCGACCTGGAATCATGATCATCTCCAAAGGCCACTTCCAGAGCTATCTTACCAACAGGATATGCTGACTTGCCAGGTACCACACCGTGGAACACCGTACTAGACGGTTTGAGATTTTTATCTGTTAGTCCCATACGACGGAAGGTCTCATAGTACAAGATATTAATGCTGCTCCCTCCATCCATGAACACTTTGGTGAACTTGTAACCTCCCACCTGAGGCGCCACCACCAGAGCCAACTGACCCGGATTATCAACCTGGGGAGGGTGATCCTCTCTGCTCCATATGATTGGCTGTTCAGACCAGCGTAAATAACGGGGCACGGCCGGTTCAACAGAGTTGACTGCCCACCTCTGAACTTTCCGGTCTCGCTTGTCTAAGCTAATGGTAAAGACATGGTACTGCCCACTATTCAATTGCTTTGGGTTGCTCTGGTAACCTGACTGTTGCTGCTGCTGGTTGTAACCACCCTGGTTGTTCTGATTATTTTGACTATTATGTCCGCCCGGATTACCGTTAAGTCCTGAACCGGAATTTCCTCCACCGTAACCCGGCCCGGATCCTGAGCCACCACCGGAGCCGTGATCATACCGGAAAGCATTAGAATTCTTGAACTCCTGCATAATGAAGCAATCCTTCCAAAGGTGGTTCGCCGGCACCTCCTTCGTCCCATGTCTTGGACAGGGCTGGCTCAGTAGATAATTTAGGCGGCCCGGGTTAGGGTTGGGTGCCCCACTGCGATTTTTCGGTTTACCCTTGCGTTGCTGGCCATTGTCCTGCACATTGGTATTAGCCACAAAGTCCATGTTACCATCCGCTTTACGCTTGCCTCCACCACCATTGCCTGCCCAGTGATGCTGCTGACCTTTGGAGTTGTTGTTCCTCTTTCTCTTCCCGGCCTTGTCATCATCAGATTCGGGATCCTTGGTACTATCAGAATCAGCATACTTTACCAAAGCAGCCATGAGGGTCCCCATGTCAGTGCAATGGCGCTTCATCCGTCCCAACTTCAGCTTTAGGGGCCCAAACCGGTAGTTGCCTTCTAGGGTTAAGACTGCGGTGTCAGCGTTGATGCGGTCTGATGAATGCAACACTTGTGAGACCCGGCGCACCCAATGAGTCATCGATTCTCCTTCCTCTTGGACACAGGCAGCTAAGTCTACTATCGACATGGGCTGCTTACATGTATCCTTGAAATTATTGATAAACCGGGTTCGTAATTGGGCCCATGAACTGATAGAATTGGCCGGTAAGCTTTTTAACCAAGTGCGGGCCGTTCCTTCAAGCATCACGGTGAAGTATTTCGCACACACCGCGTCATCCACATCCAGCATCTCCATGCCCATCTCATAGCTCTCCACCCATGTCTCTGGGGGTTGATCCGCCGTGTAATTTGGTACCTTGCGCGGGCCCTTGAAATCCTTGGGTAGGCGCACATTGCGTAAAGCGGGGACAAGGCAAGGCACCCCCAAAGAGCTAGAAGTAACACCGGGTTCGACCGAAATAGTTGGACGAACCGGCGTAAGCTGCCGAGCCTGATATTGTGCGGCTAACTCGGCCTCCCTGCGTGCTCGGGCCCGGTCCACCACTTCCTGAGCGTTATCAGCACCACCCGCCGGGTTGTTGCCGCGGGGTGCTCCACGTCGTTCATTACTTGACACTGTCGGTTCCTCCATACGCCTGCTATAGCTCCGGCTTGGGCGAGGGGTCGAGTGGATCCGGTCACGGCTGTACGAGTATGCTTCCTGTTGGTCCAAAGCTGTCCTAAGAAGCTCCTTAACCCGTCGCGTCTCTATCGCCTGCGGTGAGTCACCTTCAATTGGAATGGCCTCCAGCCGTGCAGCAGCGGCGACGAGATTGTCCATTGGGTTGGAGTAGTGACCTGGAGGTGTTCAAATAGCCTGAGGTATAATGGTGTTTTGACGAGGCGGATCCATCCGACGAGGCTGAACTGGCGCACCGGTCCCAGGAGCTTCTGCCCGGTTTCCCTCCAGCGGATTACTGGTTCCTGCTCCCGGGGTGTTGAAAAGGTCTCTGGCCTCGAAAACCGAAGGCAAACAGGATCGGTACTTCCTCCTCATGACTTCATGCGTCGCGTTCTGGTCCAACATGAGCCTGTAGGCTTGTGCGTCTAGAGCGGCCCGCTCTGCGGCCATCCTGGTATCCTCAGCTGCCAAGTCCGCCTTGGCCTGGGTGATCTGTTCCCTTACCTTTGCAATCTCCGCATTGTGGACGTCCTGATCCTCCGGATTAGCTTCCGCCATAAGCACAGCCAATGCATCAAATAGCTCAGATAGAACTTGAGCCGGCGGGCGCACAGGGCCTCCTGCCCCGGCAGCCGTCGCCGCTGCTGAACCGGAGGTTGTTGCCGCAGCGGTCGAAGAATGAAGCGCTGCTTGTGTGCCGGCCATGAATATTCCAACTCGGTTGGGCAGATTAGAGGGGTCTGGAATACTGTTGCCGTCGGAACAGCACCCAATCCGGCCATCTTGTAGCTGATATAGAGATTCGGTTTCTCCGGTTGATGACTCATTGCTGGAGTAAATGACGGTCTCGCCGCCAGATCCCGATCCATCCTCATGACCTCCTCCATGGATGACTCCCATGAAGGCACGCTTCATGGACGGTTTAACCCGGGCAGATCGCGCATGCTGAGCCGTTTCGATGAGGTCGGTGCAGATATCCGGCTCAGGGCCCGGTTCTCCGATCTTGCCGATGAAAACGTGTATGCCACCAAAGGGGACCCGGTACCCGTACTCAACTGAGCCGGCCTCGGGGCCCCAGCCTGCATCATCGATGTAAAGCTTGCCCCGACCCACTCTTAGTCATCCGGCCTATGGCGTAGCCCTCGAGTCCTTCAAAGCGGCCCTCCAAGAACTTGAAACCATCGTGCGATAGCCCCACGGTGGGCGCCAACTGTCGTGGTTTTGTCACGGCAGATGTCCTAGAGAAAGGACTTAGTCGTGGAGCCATCGCGATGGGTTAGCTTGAAGGGGTTAAAGCAGACACAGGGACGCAAGAGAGTTTATACTAGTTCGGCCCCTTCGATGAAGGTAAAAGCCTACGTCTAGTTGTGATGGAATTGATGGGGTTTCGATGACCAGGGAGCAAACAAGCTTGGCCTATGTCTCGAGTTGTTGTCTGTTGTCCTTGAACCGCCGCCGGGTCGTCCCCTTATATACACGGGTGACACCCATCGGTTCACAGAGTCCAAATACCGGCTCATAGATGTGTCCGGTTTGGTCTCTACTTATTCCTAACTTACAATACAAGTTAAATACCAACGTCGGTTTACGGCTACAGGCCTTGAACTGACTATGGGCCTTGAGCCCTCATCTGCCTTCTTGGGCTTTAACATACTTAACTACTGACGAAGTTAACCCGGCCCAGATAGGCCGGTTTACGCCCAGTAGTGATATCCCCAACACATATTGTGCAGGATAACACAGCATGTCAAGATGTTCTTCAAGGTTTTCTTATCCCAAAAATGAGTAGGACCACGAACAATGGCAAACCTAGATTGCAAAACACTGAATTCTCTTTCAATGTCTTTTCGGGCTGCCTCTTGCACCCTTGCAAATTCACATTGTTTTTTTGTTTTGGGTTCTTTGATGCTCTTGACAAATGTGCACCAAGGAGGGTATATACCATCTGCAAGATAGTACCCCTTTGTGTATTCATGCCCATTGATAGTGTAATTGCAAGCAGGCGCATCACCACTAGCAAGCCTAGAAAACAAATGAGACCATTGCAACACATTGATATCATTGAGAGTGTCGGGCATACCAAAAAAGCAATGCCAAATCCATAAATCCTCGGATGCTACGGCCTCTAGCACAATTGTTGCATCACGAGACTTGCCACAATACATTCCTTGCCAAGACTTGGGGTAATTTTTCCAATTCCAATGCATACAATCAATGCTACCTAGCATGCCAGGCCAACCTCTCCTCTCATTAGATGCAATCAATTTCTTTGTGTCATCTTCATTGAGTGCCCGAAGATACTCAGGACCAAAGATATGGATGATCACTTTCGCAAATCTACGCACAGACTCAATTGAACTATCTTCACTACTACCCCTTAAGCATGCGTTGGTTTTCCCTTGAAGAGGAAAGGGTGATGCAACAAAGCAGCAGAAGTATTTCCCTCAGTTTTTGAGAACCAAGGTATAAATCCAGTAGGAGACCACGCATGAGTCACCTCGTACCTACACAAACAAATAAGAACCTCGCAACCACGCGATAAAGGGGTTGTTAATCCCTTAACGGCCACTTGCAAGAGTGAGATCTGATAGAGATAATAATAATAAGATAAATATTTTTGGTATTTTTATGATATAAATTGAAAGTAAAGATTGCAAAATGAAATAGATTGGAAACTTATATGATGGAAAATAGACCCGGGGGCCATAGGTTTCACTAGTGGCTTCTCTCAAGATAGCATAAGTATTACGGTGGGCGAACAAATTACTGTCGACCAATTGATAGAATTGAGCATAGTTATGAGAATATCTAGGTATGATCATGTATATAGGCATCACGTCCATGACAAGTAGACCGACTCCTGCCTGCATCTACTACTATTACTCCACACATCGACCGCTATCCAGCATGCATCTAGAGTATTAAGTTCATAAGAACGGAGTAACGCTTTAAGCAAGATGACATGATGTAGAGCGATAAACTCATGCGATATGATATAAACCCCATCTTTTTACCCTCGATGGCAACAATACAATACGTGTCGTTTCCCCTACTGTCACTGGGATCGAGCACCGCAAGATTGAACCCAAAGCTAAGCACTTCTCCCATTGCAAGAAAGATCAACCTAGTAGGCCAAACCAAACTGATAATTCAAAGAGACTTGCAAAGATAACCAATCATACATAAAAGAATTCAGCGAAGATTCAAATATTGTTCATAGATAATCTTGATCATAAACCCACAATTCATCGGATCTCGACAAACACACCGCAAAAGAAGATTACATCGAATAGATATCCAAGAGAATCAAGGAGAACTTTGTATTGAGATCCAAGGAGATAGAAGAATACATCTAGCTAATAACTATGGACTCAAAGGTCTGAGGTAAACTACTCACACATCATCGGAGAGGCTATGGTGTTGATGTAGAAGCCCTCCATGATCAATGCCCCCTCCGGTGGAGTGCCGGAAAGGCCCCAAGATGGGATCTCACGGGTACAGAAGGTTGCGTCGGTGGAATTAGGTTTTCGTGGTGCCCTTTGATGTTTTCAGGGTACATAGGTATATATAGGACGAAGAAGTAGGTCAGTGGAGCCACGAGGGGCCCACGAGGGTGGAGGGCGCAACCAGGGGGTAAGTGTGCCCCCCTGCCTTGTAGCTTCCTCGTTGGTTGCTTGATGTACACTCCAAGTCCTTTGGATCACATTTGTACCAAAAATCATGCTCCTGAAGGTTTCATTCTGTTTGGACTCCGTTTGATATTCTTTTTCTGTGAAACACTGAAATAGCCAAAAAACAGCAATTTGGGTTGGGCCTCCGGTTAATAGGTAGTCCCAAAAATAATATAAAAGTGTATAAATAAGCCCATTAAACATCCAAAACAGAATATATAATACCATGGAACAATAAAAAATTATAGATACGTTGGAGACGTATCAAGCATCCCCAAGCTCAATTCTTGCTCGTCCTCGAGTAGGTAAATGATAAAAACAGAATTTTTGATGTGGAATGCTTCCTAACATATTTCTCAATGTAATTTTCTTTATTGTGGCACGAATGTTCAGATCCGAAAGATTCAAGATAAAAGTTTAATATTGACATAGAAATAATAATACTTCAAGCATACTAACTAAGCAATCATGTCTTCTCAAAATAACATGGCCAAAGAAAGTTATCCCTACAAAATCATATAGTCTGGCTATGCTCTATCTTCATCACACAAAATATTAAATCATGCACAACCCCAATGACAAGCCAAGCAATTGTTTCATACTTTCGATGTTCTCAAACTTTTTCAACTTTCACGGAATACATGAGCGTGAGCCATGGACATAGCACTATAGGTGGAATAGAATGGTGGTTGTGGAGAAGACAAAAAGGAGAAGATAGTCTCACATCAACTAGGCGTATCAACGGGCTATGGAGATGCCCATCAATAGATATCAATGTGAGTGAGTAGGGATTGCCATGCAATGATGCACTGGAGCTATAAGTGTATGAAAGCTCAACAAAAGAAACTAAGAGGGTGTGCATCCAACTTGCTTGCTCACGAAGACATAGGGCAATTTGAGGAAGCCCATCATTGGAATATACAAGCCAAGTTCTATAATGTAAAATTCCCACTAGTTTATGAAAGTGACAACATAGGAGACTCTCAATCATGAAGATCATGGTGCTACTTTGAAGCACAAGTGTGGAAAAAGGATAGTAACATTGTCCCATCTCTCTTTTTCTCTCATCTTTTTATGTGGGCCTTCTTTATTTTTTTTTCTTTTGGCATCTTTTTTTTTGTTCGGAGTCTCATCCCGACTTGTGGGGGAATCATAGTCTCCATCATCCTTTCCTTACTGGGACAATGCTCTAATAATGATGATCATCACACTTCTTTTTACTTACAACTCAAGAATTACAACTCAATACTTAGAACAAAATATGACTCTATGTGAATGCCTCTGGCGGTGTACCGGGATATGCAATGAATCAAGAGTGACATGTATGAAAAAATTATGAAAGGTGGCCTTGCCACAAATATGATGTCAACTATATGATCATGCATGGTAATATGACAATGATGAAGCGTGTCATAACAAATGGAACGGTGGAAAGTTGCATGGCAATATATCTCGGAATGGCTATGGAAATGCCATAATAGGTAGGTATGGTGGCTGTTTTGAGGAAGGTATATGGTGGGTGTGTGATACCGGTGAAAAGTGCGCGGTAATAGAGAGGCTAGCAAATGTGGAAGGGTGAGGGTGCGTATAATCCATGGACTCAACATTAGTCACAAAGAACTCACATACCTATTGCAATAATCTATTAGTTATCGAAAAAAAGTACTACGCGCATGCTCCTAGGGGGATAGATTGGTAGGAAAAGACCATCGCTCGTCCCCGACCACCAATCATAAGGAAGACAATCAATAAATATAATATGCTCGGACTTCATCACATAACGGTTCACCATACGTGCATGCTACGGGAATCACAAACTTCAAGACAAGTATTTCTCAAATTCACAACTACTCAACTAGCATGACTCTAATATCACCATCTCCTCTCAAAGCAATTATCAAGTATCAAACTTCTCATAGTATCCAATGCACTTATATGAAAGTTTTTATTATGCCTAAAAGCAAATTACCATGCTGTTCTAAAGGACTCACAAAATAATATAAGTGAAGCATGAGATATCAATTATTTCTATAAAATAAAACCACCACCGTTCTCTAAAAGATATAAATGAAGTACTAGAGCAAAAACTATATAGCTCAAAAGATATAAGTGAAGCACATAGAGTATTCTAATAAATTCTGATTCATGTGTGTCTCTATCAAAAGGTGTGTACAGCAAGGATGATTATGGTAAACTAAAAAGCAAAGACTCAAATCATACAAGACGCTCCAAGCAAAACACATATCATGTGGTGAATAAAAATATAGCTCCAAGTAAAGTTACCGATGAACGAAGACAAAAGAGGGGATGCCTTCCGGGGCATCCCCAAGCTTAGGATTTTTGGTGTCCTTGGATTTTACCTTGGGGTGCCTTGGGAATACCCAAGATTAGGCTCTTTCCACTCCTTGTTCCATAATCCATCAAATCTTTACCCAAAACTTGAAAACTTCACAACACAAAACTTAACAAAAAAATGTCGTGAGCTCCGTTAGCGAAAGAAAACAAAACACCACTTCAAGGTACTGTAATGAACTCATTATTTATTTATATTGGTGTTAAACCTACTTTATTCCAACTTTTGTATGGATTATAAACTCCATTACTAGCCATAAATTCATCAAAATAAGCAAACAACACACGAAAAACAGAATCTGTCAAAAACAGAACAGTCTGTAGTAATCTGTATCAAACGCATACTTCTGGAAACCCAAAAATTCTAAAATAAATTTTTGGAGGTGAGGAAATTATCTATTAATCATATCCAAAAATAATTAACTAAATATCACTCTTCAATAAAAAAATGGAAGCAATTCTCGCAAGTGCTAATGTTTGTGTTTTTACAGCAAGATCAAAAAGACTTTCCCCAAGTCTTCCCAACGGTTCTACTTGGCACAAACACTAATTAAACACAAAAAACACAACCAATACAGAGGTTAGATAAATTATTTATTACTAACGAGAAACAAAAAGCAAGGAATAAAAATACAATTGGGTTGCCTCCCAACAAGCGCTATCGTTTAACGCCCCTAGCTGGGCATAAAAGCGAGGATAGATCTAGGTCTTGCCATCTTTGGTAGGCAATCCATAAGTGGCTCTCATAATAGATTCATATGGTAATTTAATTTTATTTCTAGGGAAGTGTTCCATGCCTTTCCTTAACGGAAATTGAAATCTAATATTCCCTTCCTTCATATCAATAATTGCACCAATCGTTCTAAGGAAAGGTCTACCAAGAATAATAGGAGATGAAGGGTTGCAATCTATATCAAGAACAATGAAATCTATGGGAACATAATTCCTATTTGCAACAATAAGAACATCATTAATCCTACCCATAGGTTTCTTAATAGTGGAATCCACAAGATGCAAGTTTAGAGAGCAATCATCAAAAATTACAGAAATCTAGCAAATCACACAAAGTTTTGGGAATAGTAGAGACACTAGCACCCAAATCACACAAAGCATAAAACTCATGATCTTTAATTTTAATTTTAATAGTTGGTTCCAACTCATCATAGAGTTTTCTAGGGATAGAAACTTCCAACTCAAAGTTTTTCTTCATAAGATTGCATCAAGGCATCAACAATTTGTTCGGTGAAGGCTTTATTTTGACTATAAGCATGTGGAGAATTTAGCACGGATTGCAACAAGGAAATACAATCAATTAAAGAGCAACTTTCATAATTAAATTCCTTGAAATCCAATATAGTGGGTTTAGCAACATCTAGATTTTTATTTCTTTCAATCCTACTTTCATCAATTTCATCATTAAGATCTAAATACTCTTACTTTTTGGAACGCCTTCTAACTAAAGTTGACTCATCTCCAGTCCCATCATTATCAAGATTCATATTGCAAAACAAAGATTTAATAGGGGACACATCAATAACTTTTAGATCTTCATCTTTATTATCATGAAAACTAGAAGAACACACTTTCACAAAGCAATCTTTCTTAGCACGCATCCTAGCGGTTCTTTCCTTGCACTCATCAATGGAAATTCTCATGGCTTTGAGAGACTCATTGATCTCATGCTTAGGTGGAATAGATCTAAGTTTCAAATAATCAACATCAAGAGAAATTCGATCCATGTTCCTAGCCAACTCATTAATCTTAAGCAATTTTTCTTCAATCAAATCATTGAAACTCTTTTGCGAACTAATAAATTATTTAATACTAGATTCAAAATCAGAGGGCATCTTATTATAATTTCCATAAGAATTGTTGTAGGAATTACCATAATTATTAGAGGAATTACTAGGAAACGGCCTAGAATTAAAATTACCTCTATACGCGTTGTTACCAAAATTGTTCCTACCAACAAAATTCACATTCATAGATTCATTATTATTCTCAATCAAAGTAGACAAAGGCATATCATTGGGATCAGTAGGAGTACTCTTATTAGCAAAAAAATTCATAAGTTCATCCATCTTCCCACTCAAACATTAATCTCTTCAATTGCATGCACCTTTTTACTAGTAGATCTTTCAGTGTGCCATTGAGAATAATTAACCATAATATTATATAGGAGTTTGGTAGCTTCTCCTAAAGTGATTACCATAAAAGTGCCTCCCGCGGCCGAATCTAAAAGATTTCTAGAAGCAAAATTCTATCTGGCATAAAAAAATTTGTATAATCACCCATAAATTCAAACCATGTGTAGGGCAATTACGTATCATTAATTTCATCCTCTCCCAAGATTGTGAAACATGCTCATGATCAAGTTTCTTAAAATTCATAATATCATTGCACTTATTCCATGAATCAATACTATTTTTAGGCAAAGACGAAAACCAAGCTTTAGCACGATCTCTAAGCGAAAACGGAAATAGCTTAAGTTTAATAATATCATTATCCACATCTTTCTTCTTTTGCATATCACACAAATCAACAAGGTTGTTTAGATGGGTAGTGGCATCTTCACTAGGAAGGCCAGAAAACGGATCTTTCATGGCAAGATTCAGCAAAGCCATATTAATTTCACAAGATTCGGCATCGGTAAGAGGAGCAATCGGAGTGCTAATAAAATCATTATTGTTAGTATTGGCAAAGTCACACAATTTAGTATTATCTTGATCCATCGTGACAAGCAAGCAATCCAACACACAAGCAAACAAGCGAAGAAAAAGCAAACGAAAAGAGAGGGCGAAAGGAAAAGAGGGCGAATAAAATAGCAAGGGTGAAGTGGGGGAGAGGAAAACGAGAGGCAAATGGAAAATAATGTAATGCGAAGGGTAAGAGTTGTGATGGGTACTTGGTATGTCTTCACTTGGCGTAGATCTCCCCGGCAACAGTGCCAGAAATACTTCTTGCTACCTCTTGCGCATGCGTTAGTTTTCCCTTGAAGAGGAAAGGGTGATGCAGCAACGCAACATAAGTATTTCCCTCAATTTTTGAGAACCAAGGTATCAATCCAGTAGGAGACCACGCGCGAGTCACCTCGTACCTACACAAACAAATAAGAACCTCGCAACCAATGCGATAAAGGGGTTGTCAATCCCTTAACGGCCACTTGCAAGAGTGAGATCTGTAGAGATAATAATAATAATAATAATAATAATAATAATAATAATAATAATAATAATAATAATAATAAGATAAATATTTTTGGTATTTTTATGATATAAATGGAAAGTAAAGATTGCAAAATAAAATAGATTGGAAACTTGTATGATGGAAAATAGACCCCGGGGCCATAGGTTTCACTAGTGGCTTCTCTCAAGATAGCATAAGTATTGCGGTGGGCGAACAAATTACTGTCGAGCAATTGATATAATTGAGCATAGTTATGAGAATATCTAGGTATGATCATGTATATAGGCATCACATCCGTGACAAGTAGACCGAAACTATTCTGCATCTACTACTATTACTCCACACATCGACCGCTATCCAGCATGCATCTAGAGTATTAAGTTCATAAGAACAGAGTAATGCTTTAAGTAAGATGACATGATGTAGAGGGATAAACTCATGCAATATGATATAAACCCCATCTTTTTATCGTCGATGGCAACAATACAATACGTGCCTTGCTGCCCCTGCTGTCACTGGGAAAGGACACCGCAAGATTGAACCCAAAGCTAAGCACTTGTCCCATTGCAAGAAAGATCAATCTAGTAGGCCAAACCAAACTGATAATTTGAAGAGACTTGCAAAGATAAACCAATCATACATAAAAGAATTCAGAGGAGATTCAAATATTGTTCATAGATAAACTTGATCATAAACCCACAATTCATCAGATCTCGACAAACACACCGCAAAAGAAGATTACATCGAATAGATCTCCAAGAGAATCGAGGAGAACTTTGTATTGAGATCCAAAGAGAGAGAAGAAGCCATCTAGCTAATAACTATGGACCCGTAGGTCTGAAGTAAACTACTCACACATCACCGGAGAGGCCATGGAGTTGATGTAGAGGCCCTCCGTGATCAATGCCCCCTCCAGCGGAGCTCCGGAAAAGGTGCCGAGATGGGACCTCTCGGGTACAGAAGGTTGCGGTGGTGGAATTAGGTTTTTGTGGTGCTCCTGGATGTTTGGGGGGTACGTGGATATATATAGGAGGAAGAAGTACGTCGGTGGAGCAACGAGGGGCCCACGAGGGTGGAGGGCGCGCCCCCTTGCCTCGTGCCCTCCTCGATCATTTCTTGACGCCCACTCCAAGTCTCCTAGTTCACGTTTGTTGAGAAAATCACATTCCTGAAGGTTTCATTCCGTTTGGACTCCATTTGATATTCCTTTTCTGCGAAACCCTAACATAGGCAAAAAAACAGCAATTTGGGTTGGGCCTCCGGTTAGTAGGTTAGTCCCAAAAATGATATAAAAGTGTAAAATAAGCCCATTGACATCCAAAATAGATACTATAATAGCATGGAGCAATCAAAAATTATAGATACATTGGAGACGTATCAAGCATCCCCAAGCTTAATTCATGCTCGTCCTCGAGTAGGTAAATGACAAAAGAAGAATTTTTTGATGTGGAATGCTTTCTAACATATTTCTCAATGTAATTTTTCTTTATTGTGGCATGAATGTTCAGATCCGAAAGATTCAAGATAAAAGTTTAATATTGACATAGAAATAATAATACTTCAAGCGTACTAACTAAGCAATTATGTCCTCTCAAAATAACATGGCCAAAGAAACTTATCCCTTCAAAATCATATAGTCTGGCTATGCTCTATCTTCACCACACAAAATATTTAAATCATGCACAACCCCAATGACAAGCCAAGCAATTGTTTCATACTTTTGATGTTCTCAAACTTTTTCAATCTTCACGCAATATATGAGCGTGAGCCATGGATATAACACTATATGTGGAATAGAATGGTGGTTGTGGAGAAGACAAAAAGGAGAAGATAGTCTCACATCAACTAGGTGTATCAATGGGCTATGGAGATGCCCATTAATAGGTATCAATGTGAGTGAGTAGGGATTGCCATGCAACGGATGCACTGGAGCTATGAGTATATGAAAGCTCAACAAAAGAAACTAAGTGGGTGTGCATCCAACTTGCTTGCTCATGAAGACCTAGGGAATTTTGAGGAAGCCCATCATTGGAATATACAAGCCAAGTTCTATAATGAAAAATTCCCACTAGTATATGAAAGTGATATCATAGGAGACTCTCTATCATGAAGATCATGGTGCTACTTTGAAGCACAAATGTGGAAAAGGATAGTAGCATTGTCCCTTCTCTCTTTTTCTCTCATTTTTTTATTCGGGCCATCTTTATTTTTTCTTTTTTTGGCCTCTTTTCTCTCTTTTTTTGTCCGGAGTCTCATCCCGATTTGTGGGGGAATCATAGTCACCATCATCGTTTCCTCACTTGGTACAATGCTTTAATAATGATGATCATCACACTTTATTTACTTACAACCCAAGAATTATAACTCAACGCTTAGAACAAAAATATGACTCTATGTGAATGCCTCCGGCGGTGTACCGGGATGTGCAATGATGCATGAGTGACATGTACGAAGAATTATGAACGTTGGCTTTGCCACAAATACGATGTCAACTACATGATCATGCAAGCAATATGAAAATGATGAAGCGTGTCATAATAACAGAATGATGGAAAGTTGCATGGCAATATATCTCGGAATGGCTATGGAAATGCCATAATAGGTAGGTATGGTGGTTGTTTTGAGGAAGGTATATGGTGGGTTTAAGGTACCGGCGAAAGTTGCGCGATACTAGAGAGGCTAGCAATGGTGGAAGGGTGAGAGTGCGTATAATCCATGGATTCAACATTAGTCATAAAGAACTCACATACTTATTGCAAAAATCTATTAGTTATCGAAACAAAGTATTACGAGCATGCTCCTAGGGGGGATAGATTGGTAGGAAAAGAC
The DNA here is from genome assembly GCF_018294505.1 of Triticum aestivum. NCBI lineage: Eukaryota > Viridiplantae > Streptophyta > Magnoliopsida > Poales > Poaceae > Triticum > Triticum aestivum. Next base: position 181,228,843 of record NC_057800.1, read on the forward strand.
CATCGCTCGTCCCCGACCGCCACTCATAAGGAAGACAATCAATAAATAAATCATGCTCCAACTTTATCACATAACATTTCACCATATGTGCATGCTACGGGAATCACAAACTTCAACACAAGTATTTCTCAAATTCACAACTACTCAACTAGCATGACCCTAATATCACCATCTCCATATCTCAAAACAATTATCAAGTATCAATCTTCTCATAGTATTGAATGCACTTCTATGAAAGTTTTTATATTAAATCAAATTTCCATGTTGTTCTAAAGGACTCTCAAAATAATATAAGTCAAGCATGAGAGATCAATAGTTTCTATAAAACAAATCCACCACCATGCTCTAAAAGATATAAGTGAAGCACTAGAGCAAAAACTATATAGCTCAAAAGATATAAGTGAAGCACATAGGGTATTCTAATAAATTTCAAATCATGTGAGTCTCTCTCAAAAGGTGTGTACAGTAAGGATGATTGTGGTAAACTAAAAAGAAAATACTCAAATCATACAAGACTCTCCAAGCAAAACACATATCATGTGGTGAATAAAAGTATAGCTCCAAGTAAAGTTACCGATAGATGAAGACGAAAGAGGGGATGCCTTCCGGGGAATCCCCAAGCTTAGGCTTTTTGGTGTCCTTGTATTTTACCTTGGGGTTCCATGGGCATCCCCAAGCTTAGTATCTTGCCACTCCTTGTTCCATAATCCATCAAATCTTTACCCAAAACTTGAAAACTTCACAACACAAAACTCAAAATAAAAAATCTCGTGAGCTCCGTTAGCGAAAGAAAACAAAACACCACTTCAAGGTACTATAATGAGCTCATTATTTATTTATATTGGTGTTAAACCTACTTTATTCCAACTTTTGTATGGATTATGAACTCCATTACTAGCCATAGATTCATCAAAACAAGCAAACAACACACGAAAAACAGAATCTGTCAAAAACAGAACAGTCTGTAGTAATCTGTAGCTAACGCAACTTCTGGAACCCCAAAAATTCTAAAATAAATTGTTGGACGTGAGGAATTTATCTATTAATCATCTGCAAAAAGAATTAACTAAATATAGCTCTCGAAATAAAAATGGCAGCAATTCTCGTGAGCGCTAAAGTTTCTGTTTTTTACAGCAAGATCAAAAAGACTTTCCCCAAGTCTTCCCAACGGTTCTACTTGGCACAAACACTAATTAAACACAAAAAACACAACCAAAACAGAGGATAGATAAATTATTTATTACTAGACAGGAGCAAAAAGCAAGGAATAAAAAATAAAATTGGGTTGTCTCCCAACAAGCGCTATCGTTTAACGCCCCAAGCTAGGCATAAAAGCGAAGATATATCTAAGTATTGCCATCTTTGGTAGGTAATTATTCAATAAGACACCTATAAATCTTACAAGTTTCTTTATTTTTATTAATTATCATACTCCTAGGCACAAAATCAAGAAAGTCATTTGTAGCAAATGGTTCCTTAATGATAGCAAAAAGATTGGGATGAACACTTACTGATTTCAAATCCGCAGTTTCCTTACCAGAGGGTTCACCCTTATTTTTAAGAACATAAACAAGCTTGGCAATTTTGGTAGGTGGATTTGGAGTATTTTTAACGGAAGAAAAAGCGGACCCCAAGTTGGTGATAATTCCCTCAAGTTTATCGATTCTAGTAGAATCTTGATATATTCTTTCATTAACTATGGGTTCTTTTTCCTTAAAACTTATCAGAGTAACTCCCACCTTAGATCCATATTGGGTAATTTGGTTGTGGATCTTTTTATCTAAATTCTCAATCAACTCTACAGTAGCAACTTTATTCTCAATAATTTCAAGCCTTTGCATCACATGTTCCAAAGTTAACATAGTTCCATTAACCAAAAGAGGTGGTGAGCCAAAAAAATCTATCATAGCATTATAAGAATCAAAAGTATGGCTACCCAAGAAATTCCCTCCGGTAATGGTATCAAGAATATATCTGTACCAAGGAGTAGCGCTTACATAAAAATCGCGGAGAAGAACGGAAGTAGATTTCTTCCTGGTAGATCTGTTTTGAGCATTGCAAATTCTATACCAAGCGTCTTTTAGATTTCTCCCTCCCTTTGCTTAAAATTAAGAACTTCATTCTCGGGAGACAACGGAGAAGATAGAGGACTAGCCATAACGACAAGGCAAGCAAGAAAGCGATGAACAGAAAAGAGAGGGCGAATAAAACGGCAAGGGTGAAGTAGGGGAGAGGAAAACGAGAGGCAAATGGCAAATAATGTAATGCGAGGGATAAGAGTTTGTGATGGGTACTTGGTATGTCTTTGGCTTGTCGTAGACTCCGGCAATGGTGCCAAAAATGGCTCGTTGTTAGGAGTCAAATCTTGACTTGACTTGGCGCGAATCTCCCCGGCAACGGCACCAGAAATCCATCTTGCTACCTCTTGAGCACTGCGTTGGTTTTCCCTTGAAGAGGAAAGGGTGATGCAGCAAAGTAGCGTAAGTATTTCCCTCAGTTTTTGAGAACCAAGGTATCAATCCAGTAGGAGATCACACTCGAGTCCCACGCACCTACACAAACAAATAAGAACCTCGCAACCAACGCGATAAAGGGGTTGTCAATCCCTTCACAGTCACTTACAAGAGTGAGATCTGATAGATATGATAAGTGATATTTTTGGTGTTTTTATGATAAAGAGAAATAAAGATGCAAAGTTGTAATGCCCTCGATGCGGCTATATCTCCCACATGTCGAAGCACGACTTAGAGGCATAACCGCATTGAAAGCAATGTCGCAAGTGAGCTAATCTTCACACAACCCATGTAATACATAAGGGAAAGAGATACATAGTTGGCTTACAATCGCCACTTCACACAATTACATGAATAAAGCATTACATCATCCAGATACACACAAGGTCCGACTACGGAACCAAAATAAAAGAAGACCACCCCAAAAGCTACACAGATCCCCGATCGACCCAACTGGGCTCCACTACTGATCAACTGGAAATGAAACAACATAACGAACACGATCTTCATCGAGCTCCTCCTTGAGCTTGGTTGCGTCACCTACACGGTTCAACGGCACCTGCAAGCTGGTTTTGGAAGTATCTGTGAGTCACGGGGACTCAGCAATCTCACACCCTCACGATCAAGACTATTTAAGCTTATAGGAAGGCAAAGGTATGAGGTGGAGCTGCAGCAAGCGACTAGCATATTTGGTGGCTAACATACGCAAATGAGAGCGAGAAGAGAAGGCAAAGCATGTTCGAGAAACTATGATCAAGAAGTGATCCTAGAACAACCTACGTCAAGCATAACTCCAACACCGTGTTCACTTCCCGGACTCCGCCGGAAAGAGACCATCACGGTTACACACGCGGGATGCATTTCAATTAAGATAAACTTTAGGTTTTCTATAACCGGACATTAACAAATTCCCCTCTGCCCATAACCGCGGGAACGGATTTCGAAAGTTCAAATCCCTGCAGGGGTGTCCCAACTTAGCCCATCACAAGCTCTCACGGTCAATGAAGGATATTCCTTCTCCCAAGACAATCCGATCAGACTCGGCATCCCGGTTACAAGACATCCTCGACAATGGTAAAACAAGTCCAGCAAAGCCACCCACATGTGCCGACAAATCCCGATAGGAGCTGCACATATCTCGTTCTCATGGCACACCGGATAGGTCAACCTATGAGTAAAACCAGCCCTCGAGTTGCCCCGAGGTGGCCCCGCAGGTTGCCCATTTCGGACCAACACTCAGAGGAGCACTAGCCCGGGGGGGGTTAAATAAAGATGACCCCAGAGTCTGCAGAACCCAAGGGAAAGAAAAAAAGGCTAGGTGGCGAATGGTAAAACCAATGTTGGGCCTTGCTGGAGGAGTTTTATTCAAGGCGAACTGTCAAGGGGTTCCCATTATAACCCAACCGTGTAAGGAACGCAAAATCTGGGAACATAACACCGATATGACGGAAACTAAGGCGGCAAGAGTGGAACAAAACACCAGGCATAAGGCCGAGCCTTCCACCCTTTACCCAGTATATATATGCATTAATTAAATAAGAGATATTGTGATATCCCAACAAAATAACCATGTTCCAAACATGGAACAAGCTCCAATCTTCACCTTCAACTAACAACGCTATAAGAGGGGCTGAGCAAAGCGGTAACATAGCCAGACAACGGTTTGCTAGGACAAGGTCGGTTAGAGGCTTGGCTTAACAATATGGGAGGCATGATAAGCAAGTGGTAGGTATTGCGGCATAGGCATAGCAAAAGAGCGAGCAACTAGCAAGCAAAGATAGAAGTGATTTCAAGGGTATGGTCATCTTGCTTGAAATCCCGCAAGGAAGAAGAACGAGTCCATGAAGAAGACAAACGGACGTAGTCGAACGGGTCCTCACAAACGCGACGTTATCGGAACCAACCCGAAGAAGCTACACCGGAAAGAACCACACAACATAGTAAACAACCATCGCATAAACATGGCATGATGCACAAACAAGTATGATGCATGTCCGGTTTAATGAAGCATGGCATGGCAAAGTGCACAAGCAATCCTACAAATTAAGTGGAGCTCAATATGCAACAAGTTGCATATTGACGAAACACCACGACAAGTTATTTAGTTCGATCTCGTTTATGTACCCAACAATATTAAATGTTGTTAAACATGGCAAGGGGTGAAGCAAAAGAAAACTACCTATCTAGGCAAGTTTAAATGAGGCCGAAACAACAAACAACAAGTCCGGAGACTCCTCATGTGCATATTTTAGGTTTTGGTGCTGTTATGCCTTAAACCATATTTTATAGTTGTTAAACATGCAAAGTAAGGCCACCATGTTAAACTAGGCAAAATTCTACCCCATTTACATATAAAGTTTATTAAATTCGGAGTTGCGGTTATTTAGTTATGAATTAAATTATTTTAGCATGGCATTTAAGCAAATTTAAACAAATAACATTTTAAACATGGATGAAAATTGGATATTATTAAACTAGATAAAATTCTAAGCAAGTTTCATATTTGGAGTTTTAACATATGATGCATAGTTCAAGAGTTATTAAATGCATGAAGTACAAGGGGTTTTCTGTAAAACGGGCAAACTATGGATAATAGCTAAAATTTGCAGACAAGGGAAAACACTATATGGGCCGAAACTGAGACAAGCCCAACAGAAAAAAAAGGTGGGGCGCTAGGTTGTGGCCTCACCTAGTGGGCCTTGGCCCGCTCGGTGGTGAGGTGGACCGGCTGGGCTGCGGTTTGGCACGGGAGGAGGCGCGCTGGGTCGGCCTGCAGTCAATGCGACGACGAGGAACCGCTCCTTCGTCCTCTGCTCGACAGAGACAGAATGCGGCGCTGAGGTCAACGGTGAGGCGGCAACGGGTCTCGGCGCGGCAACGGCAAACTGGGGTCGCCGGGATCCGAGGCGGCAGGGGGGTGGAGACGAGGCGGTGGAGCGGCACAGATCCGATGGTCGATAGGCGTGGGGAGGCAGCAACGAGGTGAGCCGAGCAGAGGGGCGTCGGCCTTGGCGCAAGACATGCAGCAGCAGCGGCGGGGCATGGAAGCATGACGCAGGGGGTGTCAGTGGAACGGGGTCGCGCCGGGGAAGATCAGGGCACCGCGGGAAGAAAAATGGCGGCGTCGCTGTTACAAGGAAAGAGAGGGAGTCCAGTGACGCAGAGATAAAGAGCGCTGGAAAGGGAGGAAGGGCGGCGCGAGGCTCATCTACTGGTGGTGCTCGACTGCGGAGGGAGCTCCGGTGCTGCAGCGGCTTGCCGCGCGCGAAGGAGTGGCGAGGACGAAGGGGATCAATCACAGTGGCGCAAGAGGAGGAGCTCGGCACTCTGTTGCTGCTCTGGATCGAGAGGGGGTGGTGGCAAGGGGATCTGGAGGCGATAGGTGGCGAGCGATGGTTGGGGATGGATGGATCCCGAGTGGAATTGGTGAGTGGGTGGCGGCCGCTGATTCGAGGAGGGGGAAGGGCGTAGTTGGCGGCTGTAGGGGGAGAAATGTCCTAGGATTTAGGGTTTTGTCCCAAATTAGACTAGGGGTTCTGTATATATATAGAAATAGGGGAGTTTAGGGTAGATTTGGACCCTCCAATCAAAATCAGGCGGTTCAAGAAAAACTAGGTTAGGAAGCCCAATAAACAAAACGGAGACGTTTTGTAGATGTTTGGGGATGATCCGGATCCAACGGTGACGACTGTCCGAGTCGGGTCCGGGACAGCTTTTCAGACGCACGCGCGAGGGGGTTTGATGCACTGAGCTGAGAGGGTTTTGGACCACGTGATCGCATCGGACAACTCCGGACACGAAGAGGGGTAGGAGGATGGACTAGGTGGGCTATGGCGAGACTGCGAGGGGGAGAAGAGAGAGAGAGGGCCCGACATCTGTTTCCGGAGACCGAAAACGTCCGACGTTAGACCGGCTATATTGCCGCTATAGTTAACGGTTCGGCTATCAAACGGACTCCGAACGCGATGAAATTTGACAAGCGGTCTTCCTACACTAAAATAAGACCGCACGCCAACTTTCAACCCATTCCGAGAACATTTTACGGCAACTTATAAAATAATATTTCGGGCGTGCCGCGGGCGCGTGCAAGTGTGTCCGGGCTCAGAACGGACGGAACTGGGGGAACCCGGACGGATGCAAGTTCTGAAAACATGATGATGCAATGCACATGATGACATGATAAAATGCAACACGCAAGCGAATGACATGGCAACAACAGCGAATAACTGGAGGACACCTGGCGCATCGGTCTCGGGGCGTCACAACACTCCACCACTACGAGAGGATCTCGTCCCGAGATCTAGCATGGCACCGGAGGGAAACGGAAGAGGAGAGACGAGGTAAAACTAAGTTGCTTCTTTGACAAATGAGTGAAACCAAAGAATCTTGCGAGGTTGAACAAATTGAAAGAAACAAAACAACAAAGATGAACGAAGTGCAAAACACTCCGTTAGGAAAGAGGAACAAGGAACATCACGAGAACCCTGTAGGTTGAAAGACAAAACACAAGGATTCCAATGGACAAGAAGTACATGCAAACACTCCGGTAGAAACGAGATGTACAAGGAATGATAAGGATCAATAACGACAACACTCCGGTTGGACATGGAACGTAAGGAATATAGACTTTGCCAAACAAAAGCACTTGGATGAGACTCCGGTTAGAAGAGGAATGATAAAAATGACACTCCGGTTAAAACAAGATAGAGAAGGGAAAAGAATGATATAATTTGGGCAGCATTCGGACTGAAAAGAAAAGGAATTGAATAAGAACTTGACAAGATAAGAGTATGCTTGATGAAATCAACAACACACTGTCTTCGGAATTATTGAAAGAACGGCACAAGGGGTAAGAAAGATTTCAGACAGCACTCCGGTTGCGAAGGGAGTCAAAATTTGATAAGATGAGAGAGCTCGAATGAAAACACGACACTGTGGTTGGATGGATAAGCAAAAGAAAGAACATGAACTTCACAATACGAGACGATGAGTGAATAGAGCATCATCACAATGCCTCCGGAAGAAATATAAGAATGGAAACAAAAGAACAGAGAAGAAGACAACAAGTTCTGCCTAAAATGAGTTCGGAAGAGCATCCTTAAAAAGAAGGATTGAATGGAGTTGTTGGGAAATCAACAACGAAAAGAACAAGGTTGTAGTGGGCTTATGGAGAACATCTCAAAATTATGAGGTGAAATTCTGCCACTAATGGAAACAAAAGATTGGATTGATATCACGAAGAAGACGAGAAAGTTATTTCACCGGGAGGGTAGATGAAGAACTTGGATCATATATGAGCACCACAAATAGCAACAATCCTTAGGGAAGGTTTTAGGTGAAAGTGATACAAGATAATTCCCATGACGAGATTGATGGATTTAAAATATCTCATTCTTGTGAATGAAGAATAATATATTACCACCTCAAAGATAAGGGAAAACAATTGCACTCCGGATTGCAAGATGAAGAATGCTTGAGCTCCTCTGAAAAGAATCTCATTGAACACTTCGAGAAGGAATTAAATCCTTGATGAACCCGCATGTAGAACCTTCATGAAGAACTCCGGTAAACAAAAAGAATAACAAAAAGAAAGAGAAGTTGGAAACACAAGGTGAAACCTTGCAATGATTAGATGGATCTTTGTGATGGTGAGAGCTTGGAACTCCGGGATAGGAAAAGATGAAACAATTGAAACCGAGAATTTTTGATGAACTTCCGGAATAAGGAGTTGAATATACTCGATGAAACAAAAATAAGAATTACATTATTCTTATCCTTCACCAATTTAAATGATGACAAGCAATGGATTTGGCATACTACTTATACTCATAGAAAGTTTAAGATAGATATTGCGCAACTTGGAAAGGTCTTCAACGAACCGCCGGTAGGATTGAAACAACGAATAAATAAATACGATAAAGATGGAAGAGAAATCTTGAACGAAACACCGTAAGAATTGAAAATGAATGAAGTAAAGGGATGAATCGCCGGTAAGAATTATGAAATGAACGAAGATACTTGAGAGAATCTAGACACATGAGAATGAAGGGATCACGAACTGATTAGAGATCACTTGAACGATGCACCGGTAAGATTTAGATAACGAGAGCTGAAAGCTGAGAATGAATAACCCGAAATGATGGCCTTCGGAGAATCAAACTGTAAAGACTCGTGAATTGCTCCGGATGGGTGAAAAGAATTCTCATAATCAAAACAATTATGAGAGGATGGCATCAAGCTAGAACTAAGAATCTTTGAAGAGAATGGAGCAAGATATGGAGGAAAAACTCTTCTTCGGTCTTCAAAATCCGAGAATGACGACGAGAACCACCACCAAGAATTGTAGAGGCACTCTGGAATGAATAATGGAAAGGTTGAACCAACCGACTAAAAGAATTTGAAAGATCCTGGAGAAAGGCATTTGACTGATGATAATTCCTTCTTACGTCAAACTTTGAGATGAATTTAGGATAGCTCCGGAAAATAAGACGAGTCAGGTAAGATCCTGGAAAAAGACCTGTGGGTTAGGACCCACTCAAAAGAAACACCGTTGAAATGATTACTTGAAAGATATTGCACCGGTTGATTTAAATGGCTTGAATGAGGTGACATCCTCGAAAGATCTTGAACGAAAGTAGAGTGGAAACACGAATCTTCGAGATATCTTGAGCACTCCGGAACAATTGAATAGCGAGAGGTGAATGCTTATGAGGTGCACCGGCATGGAAAAACATTAGAAATGAGGAAAGGATATGGTCAACACCAAAAACTTGAATTCGATCACCGGAGAAGAAAGAGAACGAATAATGGTGAACTTGAAGCTCTGTTAGTATCTTCCTGAGAATCACCGGATACGAACATTGAAAGAAAAGAATGAAGAGACTTCACATGAATAAGATGGACACTTGATCAAGAAATCTGAATCCTTGAAGAAAAAGGGTGGGTGGGCGGGAAAAACAAGGGCAACTTGGAGACGGATGAAACAAACACCGTTGAGAAGAACTGATACTAGATCTTGCGGATGTTGAAATGATCGGATCCACTTAAAGAGAAACACACCAGTGAAAAGGATTGGCATGACAATCTCGATTATCAAGAAGGATTGGTATTCACATAGAAATATGAGAACACCACTTAGAAAAAGGTATGGAATCAACACTTGACATTGAAGCAACTCGAATACCACAACTCAAGACAAAACAAAGGATTGGCTTGCAGAAAAAGCCGGAACAAACATATGATAGAGATTTTGTCCGAAGTTTTCGTGGTGGGGCCTACACGGGCTCGATCGTACATCACCATCATGTACAAGGCAGTGCACATGACATACGAAGCGTCCCCGAGTCGGCATAGCCAAGGACTCTTTAAGACACAACGAGACCACTGTAAAACCAACCGTGAATAGGCGGACCACTAGACGTCGAACCCCAATTTCATATCATACATCTGTCGGAAAGATATCCTAAGAGCTACTTGAATTCCCACTTATAAACTCCCGAAATTTTCCGGTTATGCAATCAGGTGTTGGGGATACAGGGGAAGCATAATATCTCACCCAAAACTAACAAATCCTACATCCAGCTATATCCATCCTTCAACACATAACCAACAAACCTTCGGAAATCATTTACCTCAACCTTTGAAAATCATCCGTTATACAAGTTATGGCAATACTCCCGAACTACTGCCCTAGTACTGGGTGGCGTCGAGGTTATCTCACCAACAACTGCATAAAAGAGATTTTCGATGTCGGCGAGCTCAGGTATTCCAGAACTACAACGATAAAATTGTGACGACAACACCTCGGAGCTCAACTCCCCGGGACACTGCCACAACCCCTAAATGTCAGGAGGCATCAAGAACAATGTTCTCATCACAAAACCATCGGAACGATTCCAAGATACCCGCGTGATCCTAAATTTTTTTTAGTGAAATTTGAGAAGAGAAGAGTCAAAACTCTACGTCAGGATGCCTCACCAGAGCGACAAAGGGACTGAGGAGTAAAAAGAATCCTACTCTCCGATATATATAATCCTAATTGACTCAAAACATTTTTCTAGACTCAACAACGCCAACGATTCGATCAAGCAGGGGGCTCCTAAGGTCGGGGAAGGCTCTGATACCAACTTGTAACGCCCTCGATGCGGCTATATCTCCCACGTGTCGAAGCACGACTTAGAGGCATAACCGCATTGAAAGCAATGTCGCAAGTGAGGTAATCTTCACACAACCCATGTAATACATAAGGGAAAGAGATACATAGTTGGATTACAATCGCCACTTCACACAATTACATGAATAAAGCATTACATCATCCAGATACACACAAGGTCCGACTAGGGAACCAAAATAAAAGAAGACTACCCCAAAAGCTACACAGATCCCCGATCGACCCAACTGGGCTCCACTAAAGATAAACTGGAAATGAAACAACATAACGCACACGATCTTCATCGAGCTCCTCCTTGAGCTTGGTTGCATCACCTGCACGGTTCAATGGCACCTGCAAGCTGGTATTGGAATTATCTGTGAGTCACGGGGACTCAGCAATCTCACACCCTCGTGATCAAGACTATTTAAGCTTATAGGAAGGCAAAGGTATGAGGTGGAGCTGCAGCAAGCGACTAGCATATTTGGTGGCTAACATACGCAAATGAGAGCGAGAAGAGAAGGCAAAGCACGTTTGAGAAACTATGATCAAGAACTGATCCTAGAACAACCTACGTCAAGCATAACTCCAACACCGTGTTCACTTCCCGGACTCCGCCGGAAAGAGACCATCACGGTTACACACGCGGTTGATGCATTTTAATTAAGATAAACTTTAGGTTTTCTACAACCGGACATTAACACATTCCCATCTGCCCATAACCGCGGGCACGGCTTTCGAAAGTTCAAATCCCTGCAGGGGTGTCCCAACTTAGCCCATCACAAGCTCTCATGGTCAACGAAGGATATTCCTTCTCCCAAGACAATCCGATCAGACTCGGCATCCCGGTTACAAGACATCCTCGACAATGGTAAAACAAGTCCAGCAAAGCCACCCAGATGTGCCGACAAATCCCGATAGGAGCTGCACATATCTCGTTCTCATGGCACATCGGATAGGTCAAGCTACGAGTAAAACCAGCCCTCGAGTTGCCCCGAGGTGGCCCCGCAAGCTGCCCATTTCGGACCAACACTCAGAGGAGCACTGGCCCAAGGGGTTAAATGAAGATGACCCTTGAGTCTGCAGAACCCAAGGGAAAGAAAAAAAGGCTAGGTGGCGAATGGTAAAACCAATGTTGGGCCTTGCTGGAGGAGTTTTATTCAAGGCGAACTGTCGAGGGGTTCCCATTATAACCCAACTGTGTAAGGAACGCAAAATCCAGGAACGTAACACCGATATGACGGAAACTAAGGCGGCAAGAGTGGAACAAAACACCAGGCATAAGGCCGAGCCTTCCACCCTTTACCCAGTATATAGATGCATTAATTAAATAAGAGATATTGTGATATCCCAACAAAATAACCATGTTCCAAACATGGAACAAGCTCCAATCTTCACATGCAACTAACAACGCTATAAGAGGAGCTGAGCAAAGCGGTAACATAGCCAAACAACGGTTTGCTAGGACAAGGTCGGTTAGAGGCTTGGCTTAACAATATGGGAGGCATGATAAGCAAGTGGTAGGTATCGCAGCATAGGCATAGCAAAAGAGCGAGCAACTAGCAAGCAAAGATAGAAGTGATTTCGAGGGTATGGTCATTTTGCCTGAAATCCCGCAAGGAAGAAGAACGAGTCCATGAAGAAGACAAATGGACGTAGTCGAACGGGTCCTCACAAATGCAACGTTATCGGAACCAACCCGAAGAAGCAACACCGGAAAGAAGCACATAACATAGTAAACAACCATCACATAAACATGGCATGATGCACAAACAAGTATGATGCATGTCCGGTTTAATGAAGCATGGCATGGCAAAGTGCACAAGCAATCCTACAAATTAAGTGGAGCTCAATATGCAACGAGTTGCATATTGACGAAACACCACGACAAGTTATTTAGTTCGATCTCGTTTATGTACCCAACAATATTAAATGTTGTTAAACATGGCAAGCTATGAAGCAAAAGAAAACTACCTATCTAGGCAAGTTTAAATGAGGCCGGAACAGCAAACAACAAGTCCGGAGACTCCTCATGTGCATATTTTAGGTTTTGGTGCTGTTATGCCTTAAACCATATTTTATAGTTGTTAAACATGCAAAGTAAGGCCACCATGTTAAACTAGGCAAAATTCTACCCCATTTACATATAAAGTTTATTAAATTCGGAGTTACGGTTATTTAGTTATGAATTAAAGTATTTTAGCATGGCATTTAAGCAAATTTAAACAAACAGCATTTTAAACATTTTAAACATGGATGAAAATTGGATATTATTAAACTAGATAAAATTCTAAGCAAGTTTCATATTTGTAGTTTTAACATATGATGCATAGTTCAAGAGTTATTAAATGCATGAAGTACAAGGGGTTTTCTGTAAAACGGGCAAACTATGGATAATAGCTAAAATTTGCAGACAAGGAAAAACACTATATGGGCCGAAACTGAGACAAGCCCAACAGAAAAAAAGGTGGGGCGCTAGGGTGTGGCCTCACCTAGTAGGCCTTGGCCCGCTTGGTGGTGAGGTGGACCGGCTGGGCTGCGGTTTGGCACGGGAGGAGGCGCGCTGGGCCGGCCTACAGTCAATGCGACGACGAGGAACCGCTCCTTCGTCCTCTGTTCGATAGAGACAGAATGCCGCGCTGAGGTCAACGGTGAGGCGGCAACGGGTCTCGGCGCGGCAACGGCAAACTGGGGTCGCCGGGATCCGAGGCTGCAGGGGGGTGGAGACGAGGCGGTGGAGCGGCGCGGATCCGATGGTCGATAGGCGTGGGGAGGCAGCAACGAGGTGAGCCGAGCAGAGGGGCGTCGGCCTTGGCGCAAGACATGCCGCAGCAGCGGCGGGGCATGGCAGCATGACGTAGGGGGTGTCAGTGGAACGGGGTCGCGCCGGGGAAGATCAGGGCACCGCGGGCGGCATTCTTGTTGAGGTCCTCCTCCGGGAAGAAAAATGGCGGCGTCGGTGTTACAAGGAAAGAGAGGGAGTCCAGTGAGGCAGAGATAACGAGCAATGGGAAGGGAGGAAGGGCGGTGCCAGGCTCATCTACTGGTGGTGCTCGACGGCTGAGGGAGCTCCGGTGCTGCAGCGGCTTGCCGCGCGCGAAGGAGTGGCGAGGACGAAGGGGATCAATCACAGTGGCGCAAGAGGAGGAGCTCGGCACTCTGTTGCTGCTCTGGATCGAGAGGGGGTGGTGGCAAGGGGATCTGGAGGCGATAGGTGGCGAGCGATGGTTGGGGATGGATGGATCTCGAGGGGAATTGGTGAGTGGGTGGCGGCCGCTGATTCGAGGAGGGGGAAGGGCGTAGTTGGCGGCTGTAGGGGGGGAAATGTCCTAGGATTTAGGGTTTTGTCCCAAATTAGACTAGGGGTTCTGTATATATATAGAAATAGGGGAGTTTAGGGTAGAGTTGGACCCTCCAATCAAAATCGGGCGGTTCAAGAAAAACTAGGTTAGGAAGCCCAATAAACAAAACGGAGACGTTTTGTAGATGTTTGGGGATGATGCGGATCCAACGGTGACGACTGTTCGGGTCGGGTCCGGGACAGCTTTTCAGACGCGCGCGCGAGGGGGTTTGATGCACTGAGCAGAGAGGGTTTCGGACCGTGTGATCGCATCGGACAACTCCGGACACGAAGAGGGGTAGGAGGATGGACTAGGTGGGATGTGGCGAGACTGCGAGGGGGAGAAGAGAGAGAGGGCCCGGCATCTGTTTCCGGAGACCGAAAACGTCCGACGTTAGACAGGCTAAATTGCCGCTATAGTTAACGGTTCGGCTATCAAACGGACACCGAACGCGATGAAATTTGACAGGCGGTCTTCCTACACTAAAATAAGACCGCACGCCAACTTTCAACCCATTCCGAGAACATTTTCCGGCCACTTACAAAATAATATTTCCGACATGCCGCGGGCGCGTGCAAGTGTGTCCGGGCTCAGAACGGACGGAACTGGGGGAACCCTGACGGATGCAAGTTCTGAAAACATGATGATGCAATGCACATGATGACATGATAAAATGCAACACGCAAGCGAATGACATGGCAACAACAGTGAATAACTGGAGGACACCTGGCGCATTGGTCTCGGTGCGTCACAACACTCCACCACTACGAGAGGATCTCGTCCCGAGATCTAGAATGGCACCGGAGGGAAACGGAAGAGGAGAGAAGAGGTAAAACTAAGTTGCTTCTTTGACAAATGAGTGAAACCAAAGAATCTTGCGAGGTTGAACAAATTGAAAGAAACAAAACAACGAAGATGAACGAAGTGCAAAACACTCCGTTAGGAAAGAGGAACAAGGAACATCACGAGAACCTTGTAGGTTGAAAGACAAAAGACAAGGATTGCAATGGACAAGAAGTGCATGCAAACACTCCGGTAGAAACGAGATGTACAGGGAATTATAAGGATCAATAACGACAACACTCCGGTTGGACATGGAAGGTAAGGAATATAGACTTTGCCAAACAAAAGCACTTGGATGAGACTCCGTTTAGAAGAGGAATGATAAAAATGACACTCCGGTTAAAACAAGATAGAGAAGGGAAAAGAATGATATAATTTGGGCAGCATTCGGACTGAAAAGAAAAGGAATTGAATAAGAACTTGACAAGATAAGAGTATGCTTGATGAAATTAACAACACACTGTCTTCGGAATTATTGAAAGAACGGCACAAGGGGTAAGAAAGATTTCAGGCAGCACTCCGGTTGCGAAGGGAGTCAAAATTTGATAAGATGAGAGAGCTCGAATGAAAACACGACACTGTGGTTGGATGGATAAGCAAAAGAAAGAACATGAACTTCACAATACGAGACGATGAGTGAATAGAGCATCATCACAATGCCTCCGGAAGAAATATAAGAATGGAAACAAAAGAACAGAGAAGAAGACAACAAGTTCTGCCTGAAATGAGTTCGGAAGAGCA
Organism: Triticum aestivum; assembly: GCF_018294505.1. NCBI lineage: Eukaryota > Viridiplantae > Streptophyta > Magnoliopsida > Poales > Poaceae > Triticum > Triticum aestivum. Next base: position 181,244,430 of record NC_057800.1, read on the forward strand.
TCCTTAAAAAGAAGGATTGAACGGAGTTGTTGGTAAATCAACAACGAAAAGAACAAGGTTGTAGTGGGCTTATGGAGAACATCTCAAAATTATGAGGTGAAATTCTGCCACTAATGGAAACAAAAGATTGGATTGATATCACGAAGAAGACGAGAAAGTTATTTCACCGGGAGGGTAGATGAAGAACTTGGATCATATATGAGCACCACAAATAGCAACAATCCTTAGGGAAGGTTTTAGGTGAAAGTGATACAAGATAATTCCCATGACGAGATTGATGGATTTAAAATATCTCATTCTTGTGAATGAAGAATAATATATTACCACCTCAAAGATAAGGGAAAACAATTGCACTCCGGATTGCAAGATGAAGAATGCTTGAGCTCCTCTGAAAAGAATCTCATTGAACACTTCGAGAAGGAATTAAATCCTTGATGAACTCGCATGTAGAACCTTCATGAAGAACTCCGGTAAACAAAAAGAATAACAAAAAGAAAGAGAAGTTGGAAAAACAAGGTGAAACCTTGCAATGATTAGATGGATCTTTGTGATGGTGAGAGCTTGGAACTCCGGGATAGGAAAAGATGAAACAATTGAAACCGAGAATTTTTGATGAACCTCCGGAATAAGGAGTTGAATATACTCGATGAAACAAGAATAAGAATTACATTATTCTTATCCTTCACCAATTTAAATGATGACAAGCAATGGATTTGGCATACTACTTATACTCACAGAAAGTTTAAGATAGATATTGCGCAACTTGGAAAGGTCTTCAACGAACCGCCGGTAGGATTGAAACAACGAATAAATAAATACGATAAAGGAGGAAGTGAAATCTTGAACGAAACACCGTAAGAATTGAAAATGAACGAAGTAAAGGGATGAATCACCGGTAAGAATTATGAAATGAACGAAGATACTTGAGAGAATCTAGACACATGAGAACGAAGGGATCACGAACTGATTAGAGATCACTTGAACGATGCACCGGTAAGATTTAGATAACGAGAGCTGAAAGCTGAGAATGAATAACCCGAAATGATGGCCTTCGGAGAATCAAACTGTAAAGACTCGTGAATTGCTCCGGATGGGTGAAAAGAATTCTCATAATCAAAACAATTATGAGAGGATGGCATCAAGCTAGAACTAAGAATCTTTGAAGAGAATGGAGAAAGATATGGAGGAAAAACTCTTCTTCGGTCTTCAAAATCCGAGAATGACGACGAGAACCACCACCAAGAATTGTAGAGGCACTCCGGAATGAATAATGGAAAGGTTGAACCAACCGACGAAAAGAATTTGAAAGATCCTGGAGAAAGGCATTTGACTGATGATAATTCATTCTTACGTCAAACTTTGAGATGAATTTAGGATAGCTCCGGAAAATAAGACGAGTCAGGCAAAGCACGTTTGAGAAACTATGATCAAGAACTGATCCTAGAACAACCTATGTCAAGCATAACTCCAACATCGTGTTCACTTCCCGGACTCCGCCGGAAAGAGACCATCACGGTTACACACGCGGTTGATGCATTTTAATTAAGATAAACTTTAGGTTTTCTACAACCGGACATTAACACATTCCCATCTGCCCATAACCGCGGGCACGGCTTTCGAAAGTTCAAATCCCTGCAGGGGTGTCCCAACTTAGCCCATCACAAGCTCTCATGGTCAACGAAGGATATTCCTTCTCCCAAGACAATCCAATCAGACTCGGCATCCCGGTTACAAGACATCCTCGACAATGGTAAAACAAGTCCAGCAAAGCCACCCAGATGTGCCGACAAATCCCGATAGGAGCTGCACATATCTCGTTCTCATGGCACATCGGATAGGTCAAGCTACGAGTAAAACCAGCCCTCGAGTTGCCCCGAGGTGGCCCCGCAAGCTGCCCATTTCGGACCAACACTCAGAGGAGCACTGGCCCAGGGGGGTTAAATGAAGATGACCCTTGAGTCTGCAGAACCCAAGGGAAAGAAAAAAAAGGCTAGGTGGCGAATGGTAAAACCAATGTTGGGCCTTGCTGGAGGAGTTTTATTCAAGGCGAACTGTCAAGGGGTTCCCATTATAACACAACCGTGTAAGGAACGCAAAATCCAGGAACATAACACCGATAGGACGGAAACTAAGGCGGCAAGAGTGGAACAAAACACCAGACATAAGGCCGAGCCTTCCACCCTTTACCCAGTATATAGATGCATTAATTAAATAAGAGATATTGTGATATCCCAACAAAATAACCATGTTCCAAACATGGAACAAGCTCCAATCTTCACATGCAACTAACAACGCTATAAGAGGGGCTGAGCAAAGCGGTAACATAGCCAAACAACGGTTTGCTAGGACAAGGTCGGTTAGAGGCTTGGCTTAACAATATGGGAGGCATGATAAGCAAGTGGTAGGTATCGCAGCATAGGCATAGCAAAAGAGCGAGCAACTAGCAAGCAAAGATAGAAGTGATTTCGAGGGTATGGTCATTTTGCCTGAAATCCCGCAAGGAAGAAGAACGAGTCCATGAAGAAGACAAACGGACGTAGTCGAACGGGTCCTCACAAACGCGACGTTATCGGAACCAACCCGAAGAAGCAACACCGGAAAGAAGCACATAACATAGTAAACAACCATCACATAAACATGGCACGATGCACAAACAAGTATGATGCATGTCCGGTTTAATGAAGCATGGCATGGCAAAGTGCACAAGCAATCCTACAAATTAAGTGGAGCTCAATATGCAACGAGTTGCATATTGACGAAACACCACGACAAGTTATTTAGTTCGATCTCGTTTATGTACCCAACAATATTAAATGTTGTTAAACATGGCAAGCTATGAAGCAAAAGAAAACTACCTATCTAGGCAAGTTTAAATGAGGCCGGAACAACAAACAACAAGTCCGGAGACTCCTCATGTGCATATTTTAGGTTTTGGTGCTGTTATGCCTTAAACCATATTTTATAGTTGTTAAACATGCAAATTAAGGCCACCATGTTAAACTAGGCAAAATTCTACCCCATTTACATATAAAGTTTATTAAATTCGGAGTTACGGTTATTTAGTTATGAATTAAACTATTTTTTCATGGCATTTAAGCAAATTTAAACAAACAGCATTTTAAACATTTTAAACATGGATGAAAATTGGATATTATTAAACTAGATAAAATTCTAAGCAAGTTTCAGATTCGGAGTTTTAACATATGATGCATAGTTCAAGAGTTATTAAATGCATGAAGTACAAGGGGTTTTCTGTAAAACGGGCAAACTATGGATAATAGCTAAAATTTGCAGACAAGGAAAAACACTATATGGGCCGAAACTGAGACAAGCCCAACAGAAAAAAAAGGTGGGGCGCTAGGGTGTGGCCTCACCTAGTAGGCCTTGGCCCGCTCGGTGGTGAGGTGGACCGGCTGGGCTGCGGTTTGGCACGGGAGGAGGCGCGCTGGGCCGGCCTGCAGTCAATGCGACGACGAGGAACCGCTCCTTCGTCCTCTGCTCGACAGAGACAGAATGCGACGCTGAGGTCAACGGTGAGGCGGCAACGGGTCTCGGCGCGGCAACGGCAAACTGGGGTCGCCGGGATCCGAGGCGGCAGCGGGGTGGAGACGAGGCGGTGGAGCGGCGCGGATCCGATGGTCGATAGGCGTGGGGAGGCAGCAACGAGGTGAGCCGAGCAGAGGGGCATCGGCCTTGGCGCAAGACATGTAGCAACAGCGGCGGGGCATGGCAGCATGACGTAGGGGGTGTCAGTGGAACGGGGTCGCGCCGGGGAAGATCAGGGCACCGCGGGCGGCATTCTTGTCGAGGTCCTCCTCCGGGAAGAAAAATGGCGGCGTCGCTGTTACAAGGAAAGAGAGGGAGTCCAGTGAGGCAGCGATAAAGAGCGATGGGAAGGGAGGAAGGGCGGCGCGAGGCTCATCTACTGGTGGTGCTCGACGGCTGAGGGAGCTCCGGTGCTACAGCGGCTTGCCGCGCGCGAAGGAGTGGCGAGGACGAAGGGGATCAATCACAGTGGCGCAAGAGGAGGAGCTCGGCACTCTGTTGCTGCTCTGGATCGAGAGGGGGTGGTGGCGAGGGGATCTGGAGGCGATAGGTGGCAAGCGATGGTTGGGGATGGATGGATCCCGAGGGGAATTGGTGAGTGGGTGGCGGCCGCTGATCCGAGGAGGGGGAAGGGCGTAGTTGGCGGCTGTAGGGGGAGAAATGTCCTAGGATTTAGGGTTTTGTCCCAAATTAGACTAGGGGTTCTGTATATATATAGAAATAGGGGAGTTTAGGGTAGATTTGGACCCTCCAATCAAAATCGGGAGGTTCAAGAAAACTAGGTTAGGAAGCCCAATAAACAAAACGGAGACGTTTTGTAGATGTTTGGGGATGATCCGGATCCAACGGTGACGACTGTCCGGGTCGGGTCCGGGACAGCTTTTCAGACGCGCGCGCGAGGGGGTTTGATGCACTGAACAGAGAGGGTTTTGGACCGTGTGATCGCATCGGACAACTCCGGACACGAAGAGGGGTAGGAGGATGGACTAGGTGGGATGTGGCGAGACTGCGAGGGGGGGAAGAGAGAGAGAGGGCCCGGCATCTGTTTCCGGAGACCGAAAACGTCCGACGTTAGACCGGCTATATTGCCGCTATAGTTAACGGTTCGGCTATCAAACGGACTCCGAACGCGATGAAATTTGACAAGCGGTCTTCCTACACTAAAATAAGACCGCACGCCAATTTTCAACCCATTCCGAGAACATTTTCCGGCCACTTATAAAATAATATTTTGGAAGTGCCGCGGGCGCGTGCAAGTGTGTCCGGGCTCAGAACGGACGGAACTGGGGGAACCCGGACGGATGCAAGTTCTGAAAACATGATGATGCAATGCACATGATGACATGATAAAATGCAACACGCAAGCGAATGGCATGGCAAAAACAGCGAATAACTGGAGGACACCTGGCGCATCGGTCTCGGGGCGTCACAACACTCCACCACTACGAGAGGATCTCATCCCGAGATCTAGAATGGCACTGGAGGGAAACGGAAGAGGAGAGAAGAGGTAAAACTAAGTTGCTTCTTTGACAAATGAGTGAAACCAAAGAATCTTGCGAGGTTGAACAAATTGAAAGAAACAAAACAACAAAGATGAACAAAGTGCAAAACACTCCGTTAGGAAAGAGGAACAAGGAACATCACGGGAACCCTGTAGGTTGAAAGACAAAAGACAAGGATTGCATTGGACAAGAAGTACATGCAAACACTCCAGTAGAAACGAGATGTACAAGGAATGATAAGGATCAATAACGACAACACTCCGGTTGGACATGGAAGGTAAGGAATATATACTTTGCCAAACAAAAGCACTTGGATGAGACTCCGGTTAGAAGAGGAATGGTAAAAATGACACTCCGGTTAAAACAAGATAGAGAAGGGAAAAGAATGATATAATTTGGGCAGCATTCGGACTGAAAAGAAAAGGAATTGAATAAGAACTTGACAAGATAAGAGTATGCTTGATGAAATCAACAACACACTGTCTTCGGAATTATTGAAAGAATGGCACAAGGGGTAAGAAAGATTTCAGACAGCACTCCGGTTGCGAAGGGAGTCAAAATTTGATAAGATGAGAGAGCTCGAATGAAAACACGACACTGTGGTTGGATGGATAAGCAAAAGAAAGAACATGAACTTCACAATATGAGACGATGAGTGAATAGAGCATCATCACAATGCCTCCGGAAGAAATATAAGAATGGAAACAAAAGAACAGAGAAGAAGACAACAAGTTCTGCCTGAAATGAGTTCAGAAGAGCATCCTTAAAAAGAAGGATTGAACGGAGTTGTTGGGAAATCAACAACGAAAAGAACAAGGTTGTAGTGGGCTTATGGAGAACATCTCAAAATTATGAGGTGAAATTCTGCCACTAATGGAAACAAAAGATTGGATTGATATCACGAAGAAGACGAGAAACTTATTTCACTGGGAGGGTAGATGAAGAACTTGGATCATATATGAGCACCACAAATAGCAACAATCCTTAGGGAAGGTTTTAGGTGAAAGTGATACAAGATAATTCCCATGACGAGATTGATGGATTTAAAATATCTCATTCTTGTGAATGAAGAATAATATATTACCACCTCAAAGATAAGGGAAAACAATTGCACTCCGGATTGCAAGATGAAGAATGCTTGAGCTCCTCTGAAAAGAATCTCATTGAACACTTCGAGAAGGAATTAAATCCTTGATGAAACCGCATGTAGAACCTTCATGAAGAACTCCGGTAAACAAAAAGAATAACAAAAAGAAAGAGAAGTTGGAAACACAAGGTGAAACCTTGCAATGATTAGATGGATCTTTGTGATGGTGAGAGCTTGGAACTCCGGGATAGGAAAAGATGAAACAATTGAAACCGAGAATTTTTGATGAACCTCCGGAATAAGGAGTTGAATATACTCGATGAAACAAGAATAAGAATTACATTATTCTTATCCTTCACCAATTTAAATGATGACAAGCAATGGATTTGGCATACTACTTATACTCGTAGAAAGTTTAAGATAGATATTGCGCAACTTGGAAAGGTCTTCAACGAACCGCCGGTAGGATTGAAACAACGAATAAATAAATACGATAAAGGAGGAAGAGAAATCTTGAACGAAACACCGTAAGAATTGAAAATGAACGAAGTAAAGGGATGAATCACCGGTAAGAATTATGAAATGAACGAAGATACTTGAGAGAATCTAGACACATGAGAACGAAGGGATCACGAACTGATTAGAGATCACTTGAACGATGCACCGGTAAGATTTAGATAACGAGAGCTGAAAGCTGAGAATGAATAACCCGAAATGATGGCCTTCGGAGAATCAAACTGTAAAGACTCGTGAATTGCTCCGGATGGGTGAAAAGAATTCTCATAATCAAAACAATTATGAGAGGATGGCATCAAGCTAGAACTAAGAATCTTTGAAGAGAATGGAGCAAGATATGGAGGAAAAACTCTTCTTCGGTCTTCAAAATCCGAGAATGACGACGAGAACCACCACCAAGAATTGTAGAGGCACTCCGGAATGAATAATGGAAAGGTTGAACCAACCGACGAAAAGAATTTGAAAGATCCTGGAGAAAGGCATTTGACTGATGATAATTCATTCTTACGTCAAACTTTGAGATGAATTTAGGATAGCTCTGGAAAATAAGACGAGTCAGGCAAAGCACGTTTGAGAAACTATGATCAAGAACTGATCCTAGAACAACCTATGTCAAGCATAACTCCAACACCGTGTTCACTTCCCGGACTCCGCCGGAAAGAGACCATCACGGTTACACACGCGGTTGATGCATTTTAATTAAGATAAACTTTAGGTTTTCTACAACCGGACATTAACACATTCCCATCTGCCCATAACCGCGGGCACGACTTTCGAAAGTTCAAATCCCTGCAGGGGTGTCCCAACTTAGCCCATCACAAGCTCTCATGGTCAACGAAGGATATTCCTTCTCCCAAGACAATCCGATCAGACTCGGCATCCCGGTTACAAGACATCCTCGACAATGGTAAAACAAGTCCAGCAAAGCCACCCAGATGTGCCGACAAATCCCGATAGGAGCTGCACATATCTCGTTCTCATGGCACATCGGATAGGTCAAGCTACGAGTAAAACCAGCCCTCGAGTTGCCCCGAGGTGGCCCCGCAAGCTGCCCATTTCGGACCAACACTCAGAGGAGCACTGGCCCAGGGGGGTTAAATGAAGATGACCCTTGAGTCTGCAGAACCCAAGGGAAAGAAAAAAAAGGCTAGGTGGCGAATGGTAAAACCAATGTTGGGCCTTGCTGGAGGAGTTTTATTCAAGGCGAACTGTCAAGGGGTTCCCATTATAACACAACCGTGTAAGGAACGCAAAATCCAGGAACATAACACCGATATGACGGAAACTAAGGCGGCAAGAGTGGAACAAAACACCAGGCATAAGGCCGAGCCTTCCACCCTTTACCCAGTATATAGATGCATTAATTAAATAAGAGATATTGTGATATCCCAACAAAATAACCATGTTCCAAACATGGAACAAGCTCCAATCTTCACATGCAACTAACAACGCTATAAGAGGGGCTGAGCAAAGCGGTAACATAGCCAAACAACGGTTTGCTAGGACAAGGTCGGTTAGAGGCTTGGCTTAACAATATGGGAGGCATGATAAGCAAGTGGTAGGTATCGCAGCATAGGCATAGCAAAAGAGCGAGCAACTAGCAAGCAAAGATAGAAGTGATTTCGAGGGTATGGTCATTTTGCCTGAAATCCCGCAAGGAAGAAGAACGAGTCCATGAAGAAGACAAACGGACGTAGTCGAACGGGTCCTCACAAACGCGACGTTATCGGAACCAACCCGAAGAAGCAACACCGGAAAGAAGCACATAACATAGTAAACAACCATCACATAAACATGGCACGATGCACAAACAAGTATGATGCATGTCCGGTTTAATAAAGCATGGCATGGCAAAGTGCACAAGCAATCCTACAAATTAAGTGGAGCTCAATATGCAACGAGTTGCATATTGACGAAACACCACGACAAGTTATTTAGTTCGATCTCGTTTATGTACCCAACAATATTAAATGTTGTTAAACATGGCAAGCTATGAAGCAAAAGAAAACTACCTATCTAGGCAAGTTTAAATGAGGCCGGAACAGCAAACAACAAGTCCGGAGACTCCTCATGTGCATATTTTAGGTTTTGGTGCTGTTATGCCTTAAACCATATTTTATAGTTGTTAAACATTCAAAGTAAGGCCACCATGTTAAACTAGGCAAAATTCTACCCCATTTACATATAAAGTTTATTAAATTCGGAGTTACGGTTATTTAGTTATGAATTAAAGTATTTTAGCATGGCATTTAAGCAAATTTAAACAAACAGCATTTTAAACATTTTAAACATGGATGAAAATTGGATATTATTAAACTAGATAAAATTCTAAGCAAGTTTCATATTTGGAGTTTTAACATATGATGCATAGTTCAAGAGTTATTAAATGCATGAAGTACAAGGGGTTTTCTGTAAAACGGGCAAACTATGGATAATAGCTAAAATTCGCAGACAGGGAAAAACACTATATGGGCCGAAACTGAGACAAGCCCAACAGAAAAAAACAAAAGGTGGGGCGCTGGGGTGTGGCCTCACCCAGTGGGCCTTGGCCCGCTCGGTGATGAGGTGGACCTGCTGAGCTGCGGTTTGGCACGGGAGGAGGCGCGCTAGATCGGCCTGCAGTCAATGCGACGACGAGGAACCACTCCTTCGTCCTCTGCTTGACAGAGACAAAACGCGGTGCTGAGGTCAACGGCGAGGCGGCAGCGGGTCTCGTCGCGGCAACGGCGAACTTGGGTCGCCGGGATCCGAGGCGGCAGGAGGGTGGAGACGAGGCGGTGGAGCGGCACGGATCCGATGGTCAATAGGCCTCGGGAGGCAGCAACGAGGTGAGCCGAGCAGAGGGGCGTCGGCCTTGGCGCGAGACTTGCAGTAGGAGCGGCGGGGCATGGCAGCATGACGCAGGGGGTGTCAGTGGAACGGTGTCGCGTCGGGGAAGATCGGGGCACCGCGGGCGGCGTTCTTGTCGAGGTCCTCCTCCGGGAAGAAAAATGGTGGCATCGCTGTTACAAGGAAAGAGAGGGAGTCCAGTGAGGCAGAGATAAAGAGCGATGGGAAGGGAGGAAGGGCGGCGCGAGGCTCATCTACTGGTGGTGCTCGACGGCTGAGGGTGCTCCGGTGCTGCAGCGGCTTGCCGCGCACGAAGGAGTGGCGAGGACGAAGGGGATCAATCACAGTGGCGCAAGAGGAGGAGCTCGGCACTCTATTGCTGCTCTGGATCGAGAGGGGGTGGTGGCGAGGGGATCTGGAGGCGATAGGTGGCGAGCGATGGTTGGGGATGGATGGATCCCGAGGGGAATTGGTGAGTGGGTGGCGGCCGCTGATCCGAGGAGGGGGAAGGGCGTAGTTGGCGGCTGTAGGGGGAGAAATGTCCTAGGATTTAGGGTTTTGTCCCAAATTAGACTAGGGATTCTGTATATATATAGAAATAGGGGAGTTTAGGGTAGATTTGGACCCTCCAATCAAAATCGGGCGGTTCAAGAAAAACTAGGTTAGGAAGCCCAATAAACAAAACGGAGACATTTTGTAGATGTTCGGGGTTGATCCGGATCCAACGGTGACGACTGTCCGGGTCGGGTCCGGGACAACTTTTCAGACGCGCGCGCGAGGGGGTTTGATGCACTGAGCAGAGAGGGTTTTGGACCGTGTGATCGCATCGGACAACTCCGGACACGAAGAGGGGTAGGAGGATGGACTAGGTGGGATGTGGCGAGACTGCGAGGGGGGAAGAGAGAGAGAGGGCCCGGCATCTGTTTCCGGAGACCGAAAACGTCCGACGTTAGACCGGCTATATTGCCGCTATAGTTAACGGTTCGGCTATCAAACGGACTCCGAACGCGATGAAATTTGACAGGAGGTCTTCCAACACTAAAATAAGACCGCACGCCAACTTTCAACCCATTCCGAGAACATTTTCCGGCCACTTATAAAACAATATTTCGGACGTGCCGCGGGCGCGTGCAAGTGTGTCTGGGCTCAAAACGGACGGAACTGGGGGAACCCGGACGGATGCAAGTTCTGAAAACATGATGATGCAATGCACATGATGACATGATAAAATGCAACACGCAAGCGAATGACATGGCAGCAACAGCGAATAACTGGAGGACACCTGGCGCATCGGTCTCGGGGCGTCACAACACTCCACCACTACGAGAGGATCTTGTCCCGAGATCTAGAATGGCACCGGAGGGAAACGGAAGAGGAGAGAAGAGGTAAAACTAAGTTGCTTCTTTGACAAATGAGTGAAACCAAAGAATCTTGCGAGGTTGAACAAATTGAAAGAAACAAAACAACGAAGATGAACGAAGTGCAAAACACTCTGTTAGGAAAGAGGAACAAGGAACATCACGAGAACCCTGTAGGTTGAAAGACAAAAGACAAGGATTGCAATGGACAAGAAGTACTGCAAACACTCCGGTAGAAACGAGATGTACAGGGAATTATAAGGATCAATAACGACAACACTCCGGTTGGACATGGAAGGTAAGGAATATAGACTTTGCCAAATAAAAGCACTTGGATGAGACTCCGGTTAGAAGAGGAATGATAAAAATGACACTCCGGTTAAAACAAGATAGAGAAGGGAAAAGAATGATATAATTTGGGCAGCATTCGGACTGAAAAGAAAAGGAATTGAATAAGAACTTGACAAGATAAGAGTATGCTTGATGAAATCAACAACACACTGTCTTCGGAATTATTGAAAGAACGGCACAAGGGGTAAGAAAGATTTCAGACAGCACTCCGGTTGCGAAGGGAGTCAAAATTTGATAAGATGACAGAGCTCGAATGAAAACACGACACTGTGGTTGGATGGATAAGCAAAAGAAAGAACATGAACTTCACAATCCGAGACGATGAGTGAATAGAGCATCATCACAATGCCTCCGGAAGAAATATAAGAATGGAAACAAAAGAACAGAGAAGAAGACAACAAGTTCTGCCTGAAATGAGTTCGGAAGAGCATCCTTAAAAAGAAGGATTGAACGGAGTTGTTGGTAAATCAACAACGAAAAGAACAAGGTTGTAGTGGGCTTATGGAGAACATCTCAAAATTATGAGGTGAAATTCTGCCACTAATGGAAACAAAAGATTGGATTGATATCACGAAGAAGACGAGAAAGTTATTTCACCGGGAGGGTAGATGAAGAACTTGGATCATATATGAGCACCACAAATAGCAACAATCCTTAGGGAAGGTTTTAGGTGAAAGTGATACAAGATAATTCCCATGACGAGATTGATGGATTTAAAATATCTCATTCTTGTGAATGAAGAATAATATATTACCACCTCAAAGATAAGGGAAAACAATTGCACTCCGGATTGCAAGATGAAGAATGCTTGAGCTCCTCTGAAAAGAATCTCATTGAACACTTCGAGAAGGAATTAAATCCTTGATGAACCCGCATGTAGAACCTTCATGAAGAACTCCGGTAAACAAAAAGAATAACAAAAAGAAAGAGAAGTTGGAAACACAAGGTGAAACCTTGCAATGATTAGATGGATCTTTGTGATGGTGAGAGCTTGGAACTCCGGGATAGGAAAAGATGAAACAATTGAAACCGAGAATTTTTGATGAACCTCCGGAATAAGGAGTTGAATATACTCGATGAAACAAGAATAAGAATTACATTATTCTTATCCTTCACCAATTTAAATGATGACAAGCAATGGATTTGGCATACTACTTATACTCGTAGAAAGTTTAAGATAGATATTGCGCAACTTGGAAAGGTCTTCAACGAACCGCCGGTAGGATTGAAACAACGAATAAATAAATACGATAAAGGAGGAAGAGAAATCTTGAACGAAACACCATAAGAATTGAAAATGAACGAAGTAAAGGGATGAATCACCGGTAAGAATTATGAAATGAACGAAGATACTTGAGAGAATCTAGACACATGAGAACGAAGGGATCACGAACTGATTAGAGATCACTTGAACGATGCACCGGTAAGATTTAGATAACGAGAGCTGAAAGCTGAGAATGAATAACCCGAAATGATGGCCTTCGGAGAATCAAACTGTAAAGACTCGTGAATTGCTCCGGATGGGTGAAAAGAATTCTCATAATCAAAACAATTATGAGAGGATGGCATCAAGCTAGAACTAAGAATCTTTGAAGAGAATGGAGCAACATATGGAGGAAAAACTCTTCTTCGGTCTTCAAAATCCGAGAATGACGACGAGAACCACCACCAAGAATTGTAGAGGCACTCCGGAATGAATAATGGAAAGGTTGAACCAACCGACGAAAAGAATTTGAAAGATCCTGGAGAAAGGCATTTGACTGATGATAATTCATTCTTACGTCAAACTTTGAGATGAATTTAGGATAGCTCCGGAAAATAAGACGAGTCAGGCAAAGCACGTTTGAGAAACTATGATCAAGAACTGATCCTAGAACAACCTATGTCAAGCATAACTCCAACACCGTGTTCACTTCCCGGACTCCGCCGGAAAGAGACCATCACGGTTACACACGCGGTTGATGCATTTTAATTAAGATAAACTTTAGGTTTTCTACAACCGGACATTAACACATTCCCATCTGCCCATAACCGCGGGCACGGCTTTCGAAAGTTCAAATCCCTGCAGGGGTGTCCCAACTTAGCCCATCACAAGCTCTCATGGTCAACGAAGGATATTCCTTCTCCCAAGACAATCCGATCAGACTCGGCATCCCGGTTACAAGACATCCTCGACAATGGTAAAACAAGTCCAGCAAGCCACCCAGATGTGCCGACAAATCCCGATAGGAGCTGCACATATCTCGTTCTCATGGCACATCGGATAGGTCAAGCTACGAGTAAAACCAGCCCTCGAGTTGCCCCGAGGTGGCCCCGCAAGCTGCCCATTTCGGACCAACACTCAGAGGAGCACTGGCCCAGGGGGGTTAAATGAAGATGACCCTTGAGTCTGCAGAACCCAAGGGAAAGAAAAAAAAGGCTAGGTGGCGAATGGTAAAACCAATGTTGGGCCTTGCTGGAGGAGTTTTATTCAAGGCGAACTGTCAAGGGGTTCCCATTATAACACAACCGTGTAAGGAACGCAAAATCCAGGAACATAACACTGATATGACGGAAACTAAGGCGGCAAGAGTGGAACAAAACACCAGGCATAAGGCCGAGCCTTCCACCCTTTACCCAGTATATAGATGCATTAATTAAATAAGAGATATTGTGATATCCCAACAAAATAACCATGTTCCAAACATGGAACAAGCTCCAATCTTCACATGCAACTAACAACGCTATAAGAGGGGCTGAGCAAAGCGGTAACATAGCCAAACAACGGTTTGCTAGGACAAGGTCGGTTAGAGGCTTGGCTTAACAATATGGGAGGCATGATAAGCAAGTGGTAGGTATCGCAGCATAGGCATAGCAAAAGAGCGAGCAACTAGCAAGCAAAGATAGAAGTGATTTCGAGGGTATGGTCATTTTGCCTGAAATCCCGCAAGGAAGAAGAACGAGTCCATGAAGAAGACAAACGGACGTAGTCGAACGGGTCCTCACAAACGCGACGTTATCGGAACCAACCCGAAGAAGCAACACCGGAAAGAAGCACATAACATAGTAAACAACCATCACATAAACATGGCACGATGCACAAACAAGTATGATGCATGTCCAGTTTAATGAAGCATGGCATGGCAAAGTGCACAAGCAATCCTACAAATTAAGTGGAGCTCAATATGCAACGAGTGGCATATTGACGAAACACCACGACAAGTTATTTAGTTCGATCTCGTTTATGTACCCAACAATATTAAATGTTGTTAAACATGGCAAGCTATGAAGCAAAAGAAAACTACCTATCTAGGCAAGTTTAAATGAGGCCGGAACAGCAAACAACAAGTCCGGAGACTCCTCATGTGCATATTTTAGGTTTTGGTGCTGTTATGCCTTAAACCATATTTTATAGTTGTTAAACATTCAAAGTAAGGCCACCATGTTAAACTAGGCAAAATTCTACCCCATTTACATATAAAGTTTATTAAATTCGGAGTTACGGTTATTTAGTTATGAATTAAAGTATTTTAGCATGGCATTTAAGCAAATTTAAACAAACAGCATTTTAAACATTTTAAACATGGATGAAAATTGGATATTATTAAACTAGATAAAATTCTAAGCAAGTTTCATATTTGGAGTTTTAACATATGATGCATAGTTCAAGAGTTATTAAATGCATGAAGTACAAGGGGTTTTCTGTAAAACGGGCAAACTATGGATAATAGCTAAAATTCGCAGACAGGGAAAAACACTATATGGGCCGAAACTGAGACAAGCCCAACAGAAAAAAACAAAAGGTGGGGCGCTGGGGTGTGGCCTCACCCAGTGGGCCTTGGCCCGCTCGGTGATGAGGTGGACCTGCTGGGCTGCGGTTTGGCACGGGAGGAGGCGCGCTAGGTCGGCCTGCAGTCAATGCGACGACGAGGAACCGCTCCTTCGTCCTCTGCTCGACAGAGACAGAACACGGCACTGAGGTCAACGGCGAGGCGGCAGCGGGTCTCGTCGCGGCAACGGCGAACTGGGGTCGCCGGGATCCGAGGCGGCAGGGGGGTGGAGACGAGGCGGTGGAGCGGCACGGATCCGATGGTCAATAGGCCTGGGGAGGGAGCGATGAGGTGAGCCGAGCAGAGGGGCGTCGGCCTTGGCGCGAGACTTGCAGTAGCAGTGGCGGGGCATGGCAGCATGACGCAGGGGGTGTCAGTGGAACGGGGTCGCGTCGGGGAAGATCGGGGCACCGCGGGCGGCGTTCTTGTCGAGGTCCTCCTCCGGGAAGAAAAATGGTGGCGTCGCTGTTACAAGGAAAGAGAGGGAGTCCAGTGAGGCAGAGATAAAGAGCGATGGGAAGGGAGGAAGGGCGGCGTGAGGCTCATCTACTGGTGGTGCTTGACGGCGGAGGGAGCTCCGGTGCTGCAGCGGCTTGCCGCGCGCGAAGGAGTGGAGAGGACAAAGGGGATCGATCACAGAGGCGCAAGAGGAGGAGCTCGGCACTCTGTTGCTGCTCTGGATCGAGAGGGGGTGGAGGCGAGGGGATCTGGAGGCGATAGGTGGCGAGTGATGGTTGGGGATGGATGGATCCCGAGTGGGTGGCGGCCGCTGATCCGAGGAGGGGGAAGGGCGTAGTTGGCGGCTGTAGGGGGACAAATGTCCTAGGATTTAGGGTTTTGTCCCAAATTAGACTAGGGGTTCTGTATATATATAAAAATAGGGGAGTTTAGGGTAGATTTGGACCCTCCGATCAAAATCGGGCGGTTCAAGAAAAACTAGGTTAGGAAGCCCAATAAACAAAACGGAGACGTTTTATAGATGTTTGGGGATGATCCGGATCCAACGGTGACGACTGTCCGGGTCGGGTCCGGGACAGCTTTCCGGACGCGCGCGCGAGGGCGTTTGATGCACTGAGCAGAGAGGGTTTCGGACCGTGTGATCGCATCGGACAACTCCGGACACGAAGAGGGGTAGGAGGATGGACTAGGTGGGCTGTGGCGACACTGTGAGGGGGAGAAGAGAGAGAGGGCCCGGCATCTGTTTTCGGAGACCGAAAACGTCCGACGTTAGACCGGCTATATTGCCGCTATAGTTAACGGTTGGGTATCAAACGGACTCCGAACATGATGAAATTTGACAGGCCGTCTTCCTACACTAAAAAAAGACCGCACACCAACTTTCAACCCATTCTGAGAACATTTTCCGGCCACATATAAAATAATATTTCGGACGTGCCGCGGGCGCGTACAAGTGTGTCTGGGCTCAGAACGGACAACAGACGGAACTGGGGGAACCCTGACGGATGCATGTTTTGAAAACATGATGATGCAATGCACATGATGACATGATAAAATGCAACACGCAAGCGAATGACATGGCAACAACAGCGAATAACTGGAGACACCTGGCGCATCGGTCTCGGGGCGTCACACAAAGTGAAATAAACAGCAAAGGATATAACTAAGTGTTGGAAGAATAATATGATGGAAGAAAGACCCGGGGGCCATAGGTTTCACTAGTGGCTTCTCTCGAGAGCATAAGTATTACGGTGGGTAAATGAATTATTGTCGAGCAATTGATAGAATTGAGCATAGTTATGAAAATATCTAGGCATTATTATGTATATAGGCATCACGTCCGCAACAAGTAGACCGAAACGATTCTGCATCTACTACTATTACTCCACACATCGACCGCCATCCAGCATGCATCTAGAGTATTAAGTTCATAAGAACAGAGAATGCTTTAAGTAAGATGACATGATGTAGAGGGATAAACTCATGCAATATGATATAAACCCCATCTTTTTATCCTTGATGGCAACAATACAATACGTGCCTTGATGCCCCTGCTGTCACTGGGAAAGGGCACTGCAAGATTGAACCCAAAGCTAAGCACTTCTCCCATTGCAAGAAAGATCAATCTAGTAGGCCAAACCAAACTGATAATTCGAAGAGACTTGCAAAGATAAACCAATCATACATAAAAGAATTCAGAGGATATTCAAATATTGTTCATAGATAAACTTGATCATAAACCCACAATTCATCGGATCTCGACAAACACACCGCAAAAGAAGATTACATCGAATAGATCTCCAAGAGAATCGAGGAGAACTTTGTATTGAGATCCAAAGAGAGAGAAGAAGCCATCTAGCTAATAACTATGGACCCGTAGGTCTGAAGTAAACTACTCACACATCACCGGAGAGGCCATGGAGTTGATGTAGGGGCCCTCCGTGATCAATGCCCCCTCCGGCGGAGCTCCGGAAAAGGCCCCGAGATGGAATCTCTTGGGTACAAAAGGTTGCGGCGGTGGAATTAGGTTTTCGTGGTTCTCCTGGATGTTTGGGGGTACGTGGATATATATAGGAGGAAGAAGTACATCGGTGGAGCAACGAGGGGCCCACGAGGGTGGAGGGCGCGCCAGGGGGGTAGGCGCGCCCCCCTGCCTCGTGCCCTCCTCGATCATTTCTTGACGCCCACTCCAAGTCTCCTGGATCACGTTTGTTGAGAAAATCATGTTCCCGAAGGTTTCATTCCGTTTGATATTCCTTTTCTATGAAATCCTAAAATAGGCAAAAAAAACAACAATTTGGGTTGGGCCTTCAGTTAGTAGGTTAGTTCCAAAAATGATATAAAAGTGTAAAATAAAGCCCATTAACATCCAAAATAGATAATATAATAGCATGGAGCAATCAAAAATTATAGATACATTGGAGACGTATCAATTGTCGAAGAGGATGACACTTCTAAGGTACCCACGCATATCGATCAAGCAGTATCGCAGCACTCCGTGGAATCCACACGAAGAATCAAGGGAAGAACTAGATAGAGCATTAGCCAGGCGGCGATCCGATCTAGATTAGATTTAAATAGGAGAGAGAGGGGGAGCAAGTGAAGGAAATATGCCCTAGAGGCAATAATAAAGTTGTTATTTATATTTCCTTATATTGTGATAAATGTTTATTATTCATGCTAGAATTGTATTAAGCAGAAACTTAGTACATGTGTGAATACATAGACAAAATAGAGTGTCCCTAGTATGCCTCTACTTGACTAGCTCATTAATCAAAGATGATTATGTTTCCTGACCATAGACATGTGTTGTCATTTGATGAACGGGATCACATCATTAGAGAATGATGTGATGGACAAGACCCATCTGTTAGCTTAGCATAATGATCGTTTAGTTTATTGCTATTGTTTTCTTCATGACTTATACATGTTCCTATGACTATGAGATTATGCAACTCCCGAATACCGGCGAAACACCTTGTGTGCTATCAAACGTCACAACATAACTGGGTGATTATAAAGATGCTCTACAGGTGTCTCTGATGGTGTTTGTTGAGTTGGCATAGATCGAGATTAGGATTTGTCACTCCGATTGTCGGAGAGGTATCTCTGGGCCCTCTTGGTAATGCACATCACTATAAGCCTTGCAAGAAATGTGACTAATGAGTTAGTTGCAGGATGATGCATTACGGAACGAGTAAAGAGACTTGCCGGTAACGAGATTGAACTAGGTATGATGATACCGACGATTTAATCTCGAGCAAGTAACATACCGATGACAAAGGGAACAACGTATGTTGTTATGTGGTTTGACCGATAAAGATCTTCGTAGAATATGTAGGAACCAATATGAGCATCCAGGTTCCACTATTGGTTATTGACCGGAGATGTGTCTCGGTCATGACTACATAGTTCTCGAACCCATAGGGTCCGCACGCTTAACGTTCGATGACGATTTGTATTATGAGTTATGTGATTTGATGACCGAAGTTTGTTTGGAGTCCCGAATGAGATCACGGACATGACAAGGAGTTTCCAAATGGTCAAGACGTAAAGATCGATATATTGGAAGGCTATATTCGAACATCAGAAAGGTTTCGAGTGATTCGGGTATTTTTCGGAGTACGGGAGAGTTACGGGAATTCGCCGAGGGAAGTAGTGGGCCTTAATGGGCCATACGGGAAAGGAAAGAAGGACCTCAAGGGTTGGCCGCACCCCCCCCCCTCCCCTGGTAAGTCCGAATTGGACTAGGGAGGGGGCGGTGCCCCCCCTCTCTTTCCTTCTCCCTCTCCAACTCCTTCTCTCTCTCCCCCTCTTGGAAAAGGAAGGGGACTCCAACTAGGATTGGGAATCCTAGTTGGAGTCCCCCTATAGGCGCACCCCTCCTAGGCCGGCCTCCTCTTCCCCCCTCCTTTATATACGTGGGCAGGGGGCACCCCAAAGGCACTCCAAGATTTGTCTTATCCGTGTGGGGTGCCCCCCTCCATAGTTTTCCACCTCGGTCATATTGTCGTAGTGCTTAAGCGATGCCCTGCATCGGTAACTTCATCATCACCATCATCACACCATCATGCTGACGAAACTCTCCCTCAGCCTCAGCTGGATCTAGAGTTCGAGGGACGTCACTGAGCTGAACGTGTGCAGATTGCGGAGTTGTCGTGCATTTAGTACTTGATCGGTTGGATCACGAAGACGTTCGACTACATCAACCATGTTACTTAACGCTTCCGCTTTCGGTCTACGAGGGTACATAGACATACTCTACCTTCTCATTGCTATGCATCTCCTAGATAGATCTTGCATGTTCATAGGAAAATTTTGAAATACTGTGTTCCCCAATAGTGGCATCCAAGCCAGGTCTATGCATAGATGTTATATGCACGAGTAGAACACAGAGGAGTTGTGGGCGTGGGTATATTCATATTGCTTGCCATCACTAGTTGTTTCTTGATTCGGCAGTATTGTTGGATGAAGCAGCCCAGACCGACATTACATGACCGCGTTCATGAGACTAGTTCTACCGACGTGCTTTGCACACAGGTGGCTGGCGGTTTCAGTTTCTCCAACTTTAGTTGAATCGGATTCAATGAACAGGGTTCTTTCTGAAGATCAAAAAGCAATCACTATACCATGTTGTGGTTTTGATGCGTAATTAAGAACGGTTCTTGCTAGAAGCCCGTAGCATCCATGTAAAACTTGCAACAACAAAGTAGAGGACGTCTAACTTGTTTTTGTGGGGCATGTTGTGATGTGATATGGTCAAGACGTGATTATATAAATTATTGTATGAGATGATCATGTTTTGTAACACAGTTATCGGCAACTGGCAGGAGCCATATGGTTGTCGCTTTATTGTATGAAATGAAATCACCATGTAATTGCTTTACTTTATCACTAAGCGGTAGCGATAGTCGTAGAAGCAATAGTTGGCGAGACGACCATGATGCTACGATAGAGATCAAGGTGTCAAGTCGATGACGATGGTGATCATGATGGTGCTTTGGGGATGTGTGGCACCCCGACTCAGAGTGACCGGTTTGCCATGCATTGCCAGCCCAGAGACCATGTCTTCTGGCAACACACAACATCTTGGTACAGAAAAACAACCGCTTTATTGATGCTAGCGGATCAGAGTTAACATTACAACAGCTGTTGAGGCCAAGCGGCACACCCGATGCAGCTGAACGATATGTACATTATTTAGTGAACATAAAGGGGCCTCGATCCAAACAACTACGTGGCAGCGGAATAACGTCATGGCAGAAGCTCCATATCACAGGGACACCGATGTGGACATGATCTAGACTCGAACAGCGCTCCTCTCCAACGATACTTTCCTAAAATCTGGCATAACACGCCAGGTCAGTACATTGAATGTACTTGCAAGCTCACAACAGGCATAATCATAATGGCAAACAATATCATGATATTTAACCAATTTTTAATAATGCAACACTATATGTCAACATGTTGTGATCATGCTCGAACGTTCCTCGGGATAGCTTACCAACTGTGATCATCCGTGGATCACAAGCAAACCACCAACGTGGTCTTTCGCAAGAACAACTCGTGATCCTTACGGCGATCACAACCACGACCATCATCTGGTCCCAAAGGCCTCGATGGTCTTTCTGCCATCCATCACCAATGCAAAGTTCATAGCTTAGGGTGCAATTTTTATTAAACATTGACTCATGGTGGGACCTACTACGAGGTGTCCGTAACCGTGGACTCGGCTATCGATAGATTATACACTCTGCAGAGGTAGCTGTAATGCCCCATATGTAACTTGCCATATTTGTATTCCAACTCTTGCCATTTCCGGCACTAAGTTATGATATTCCTTGTTGTTGGGTTTCGTCTTCATTTACGGCACACTATACCCACACCATGGAACCCATGGCCTCGCACTCCCATTCGGGTGGACCAACGGCATTCCGACAAAACCCTTCCATTGCCACGGCACTCTCCCGGCCACTCCGACCCACTCCCCAACGGGCTGGTCCTGGGTGGCCCCGTGTCTACCAAAGACACCCCAACCACCGTCGTGGTCAAAACAATCCCACTTAGGGACTCGGTACCATAATCTCATCAACGAGCACACAAGATTATGCCTGCTTACCGGGCCAGGGCAAGCACGGCATAACCTTCCCTAGTTGGAGGCACCGACCAGAGGCCATGTCAATGGACCGAATCAAGGCCTAACCAAAAAGGAAAATGTGGTTGCACTGGGAAAGAAACTCGATTTAGCGGCACCATGACCCAGTTAACGGTATATTCAAGTTGAGTTATATTCAGGTTCAACTTCAAAATGAAAATGACCGGTGTCATAGCATGCCATGAAATGCAAAACTACACATGCATCACATAATAATAAAAATGATCGAGGTCATCCATATACACACCAAGCATAAACATCAACAACTCATATCACTCTACTGCTCAAAATGACTCACAACTTAGCCAAAATATTTTGCAACAAGTTTTCTTAATTTCTCACGCAAGAAAGTAACTCCAATAAATTTCTCATATGCTTGACAAAAGATTTCACTATCAACAACTCTTATCAACTAAGTTGGGTTCAAGAATTCTGTAAGACAAGTAAAATGATTAAACAAGTATTTAACAGGATATTTTCTAGCAAATTTTTATCAATTTATGTAGGCAAGATCAAAGCTTTAAATAATTACTTACATGCATAACAAAATCATTTCTAACATCACCACAAATAAACCTTAACTTGCTTTACCCACTAAACTAGTTTCAATCATTCTGTAAATCAAGCATAACAACTAACCAATATTTAACAGAATACCAATAACACAATAATTAATTAAATGCATGGATTAACAATTTCATTCAAGTAAGAAAATCACAAATATTGAAATGACACCATGAAAATGCTGTTGTGGCTTGCCTTAGTGCAGATGAGGTTCACAAGCCTTCTGGTGATCCTCAAGACAAGCCTCACCCTCTGAAAATAAATTTAAACACAAAAAGCAAATATCAAGAACACTTCTGAAAATCACCAGAAATTCTAAACAACTCAGAAAAATCTCATCTTTGGTGAGCTGCTAGATTTCTTTTCAAAGAACACAATGCAAAAAGAATCAATTCATTTGGACTTATGGTTGAAGAGTTATAACTGTTTGAAGTTCTCTGGAATATAAATGATTTTGAATTTAAATAAACAGCTAAGGGGGTGACATTGAAGGCGTAAAACCTCAGGGCGCCACCACTCGTACCGCTTCACGCGCGTACAGAGTGGCTGACTAGCGGGCCCTGCTAGTCAGGTGGGGGAAGGGGGAGAAAGAAACAAAGAAGGCCGCGGCTTCGCCGGAGCTCTCGCCGGCGACGAGGGCTTCTTGGCCCAAACGAGAGGGAGGGATTTAGAGACGGGACGATGGTGCACCTGCCCGTACCCGTAGCATGGCTAGGGGTGGTCGGACGGCGTCGGAAACAAGCTCGCAAGCGGAGGCAGAACGTGGAGGTTGTCGGAGTTGAGGAAGACGACGAACGAAAGCCGCTCCAGGGGCTCCAAGCGGGCGAGACGGCCTCACCGGAGAGAGGCGGAAGCCCTGGAGGGGTTGCCCTGGTCTGGGAGAGGCTAGAGCTTCTGCAGCGACCAGAGGGGATCGCCGGCAAGCTCGAGCTCAGGGACAGCGGCCCGAGGCCTACCCGGCCGGGCTACGGCTTCCTACGCAGTCGTGGAGTGTGTGGGAGTGCAGGATGGTGCTCGAGGAGGCTAGGGGTGGCCCTATTTATAGGCGAGCGGCGAGGGGGCTTCGGGCTCCGCCGGTGGACACCTGTCCCCGACGCCCGGCGACGAGCGGCGTCAGTGAGAGGGGGAGAAGGCGACGGAGGTCACGCGGCAATTGTGGGCGAACGAAGACGAGCACATGATCGAGAGGATGGCGATGAGCACAGTGCGCTCCGCATTGTGGGGCTGGCCGGACCTTGCCCGTGCTCGATGCGGTGAGCTCCGGCATCGGCGAGCGCCAGAGGGAGGTTAAGGGCTTAGATATGAAGATGGTGGCGCGGTTTGGCGTGCTCGGGCAGGCGAGGGAAGCGAGCAAGCGCGAACAGAGTGCTCGGCAACGCTCAGAGCGCGTCGACATGCATGCCAACACCCCTGGACGAACGTGGTCACCGCGTGAACTATGACATCAGGCCGACCTAAGCACAAACTTGATATCTGGCATGATGTTCGTGGTAGTTTTTGAGTGTTACCATGAATTGGTTTGGATCCAGGAGCAGTAGAAAGGTTTTTACAAGCCAGGTAAGTTTCTGATCAGTAACTTTGAACAGTTACTGTGGTCAAACGGCTGGGATATTGAGGCTGTTCTTTGGAGGCTAGTTATAAGTTACTAAGGTAAAGATGCACAAGAAAGTTCAGGTCAAATGGAGCAAGTAAAATGGTAGTTGCTGTAGAAACCACCATTTCTGTCCAGAACAGAAAATATTTTCTGTACCAAAAATATTCCAAAAAGTGATGAAATATTTTTGCTCAGCAAGGTGCCCTAGGGTTCACAGAATATTTGTGAATTATCTCAGATTTTTATGAGCCATAAAAATTAGGGTTGCTTTGAAGCAAACAGATCTGGCTAGGGTTTCTGAGAGGAAATGAATATTTTTCATTTAAGAAAAATATTCCAAAGATTATTTTGGGGTGGATCAGAAGTGAAATGATGATTTAGGAGGGAAGTGAAGCACTTGGGTGCAAACCAAGGATGCCCAAGGGTTTAAGTCAATATGAAAAGATTCAAGAACTCCAAGTTTCAGAAAATTTTCAAATGAAAATCAAGAAAATTAGAGAGGGCAAAAACCAGGCTGTCACAAACCTCCCCCACTTAGAATGAATCTCGTCCTCGAGATTCGGTTGCTTGGGAAAACCACTCTTGATACTGATCCCTAAGGAATTCTTCCTGCTCCCAAGTCACTTCTGACTCTGTGTGATGCTCCCACTGAACCTTGTAAAATTTTCTGACTTTACTATGAGTCACCCTTTCCATCTGATCCAAAATTTTGAAAGGTCTCTCTTCATAAGTTAAATCTTTTGCCAACTCTATCTTAGACATTGCAGTCCTTTTCTCAGGCGGGGATATGCATCGTCTCAATTGCGAAACATGGAACACGTTGTGTACATCTGCCAATTCAGGGGGTAGTTCCAGACTTCCAGTTGATATGCAACCGTACCCACTCGAGACATAATCGGGAATGGATCAATAAATCTGGGTGCCAGCTTTCCACGAGTCTAAAATCTCTTGACTCCTTTCATAGGAGTGACTCGGAGGTATATGTGTTCTCCGAGTTCAAAACTGACCTGTCGATGCTTTGCATCATAATAACTCTTCTGTCGAGATTTTTCCAATTGTAGTCTGTCTCTGATTTCCCTAACTTGTTTTTCAGCTTCCATCATGAGGTCTGTTACGAAGATACGGCTATCTCCAATATGAGACCAATTTAGAGGAGTGCGGCACTTACGGCCATACAGAGCTTCGTATGGTGACATCCTTAGACTGGTCTGGAAACTGTTGTTATAAGAGAAGTCGGCATATGGCAAGCAATCTTCCCATTTAACTCCTTTGGCTAGCACACAGGCTCGTAACATATCTTTGAGTATTTGATTTACCCGCTCTGTTTGTCCATCTGTCTGAGGGTGATAGGCAGTACTATATTTCAGTGTTGTCCCTAGGGCTTGATGGAGACGGGACCAAAAAGCGGAGGTAAACAAGGAACCTCGGTCGGAAGTGATAGTTCGGGGTACTCCATGCAGACTGACTATGCGGGATACATATAGTTGTGCGAGTTCATCTACTTTGTATCTGGTGCTGATTGGAATGAAGTGGGCAACCTTGGTTAAGGTGTCTACTATAACCCAGATTGCATCCTTGCCTTGCTGAGTCCTAGGCAATCCTGTGATGAAATCCATGCAAACGCCATCCCATTTCCACTGTGAAACTGGCAGCGGTTGGAGGAGTCCAGTTGGCTTCTGATGCTCTGCCTTCACCTTGTTGCATATGTCGCAACAAGCCACGAAATAGGCAATGTCTTTCTTCATTCCCTCCCACCAGAATATTTGTCTGAGATCCTCATACATTTTCGTACCTCCTGGGTGAATGGATATGCAGATTCGTGTGCTTCTGATAGGATTTTCTTCTTCAAGTCTGGTTGATTTGGCACACAAATTCGTCCACGGAATCGGAGGGTACCGAATTTGTCCTTGGAGAAGTTAGGGGCCTGCTTTGCCATCTAGCCCTTGGCACGTCTTTCCAGCTTGGCGTCAGCTGGCTGGGCCTTACGGATTTCCATCTCAAGTGTGGGGGTAATTTCCAAAATATTTGCGAGGCCAGCATCCACGACGACCAAGTTGAGCTGAGCGATCTCCTCTTGGAGTTCAGTAGGCAATGATTTCAATATGGCATTTAAGCTGACAGGCTTTCAACTGAGGGCATCGGCAACGACGTTGGCCTTGCCTGGATGGTAATTTATTCCAAGGTCATAATCCTTGACCAACTCTAGCCATCTTTGTTGACGGAGATTTAAATCTGGCTGAGTGAAGATGTACTTGAGACTCTTGTGGTCGGTAAAAATTTGGCACCTTTTTCCAATGAGGTAGTGTCTCCAAATTTTTAATGCATGAACTACCGCAGCCAATTCCAAATCATGAGTAGGATAATTTCCTTCATGGGGTTGTAGCTGTCGCGATGCATATGCTACTACCTTGCGGTCTTGCATAAGCACGCAACCAATACCTTGTCTGGAGGCATCGCAGTACACATCAAAACTACGATAAATGTCTAGAAGAGTCAATACAGGTGCGGTTGTCAGACATATCTTTAGCTCATTAAAACTCTTCTCACAATCCTCCGTCCATTTAAACTTCTTATCCTTTTTGAGCAGCTCCATCATGGGTTTAGCAATTTTGGAAAACCCTTCAATAAAACGACGATGGTATCTAGCTAATCCGAGGAAACTCCGGATCTGCATCACAGTCGTGGGTGGTACCCAATCGAGCACATCCTTTACTTTGCTCGGGTCCATGGCTATACCTTCGGCGGATAGTACATGTCCGAGAAACCCAACCTTCTTGAGCCAAAATTCGCACTTACTGAACTTGGCGTATAGCTGATGGTCATGGAGCCGTTGTGGTACTGCTCGGAGGTGATCCTTGTGCTCTTCTTCACCCTTGGAGTAAATGAGGATGTCATCGATGAAGACTACTATGAATTTGTCGAGGAAGTCCATGAATACTTTGTTCATCATATGCATGAAGAAAGCAGGGGCATTAGTGAGACCAAAGGACATCATAGTATATTCGTAAAGACCGTACCGAGTAGTGAATGCTGTCTTAGGAATATCTTCCTTTTTAATCTTGAGCTGATGATATCCGGTCCGTAAATTGATTTTAGAGAATACCTTAGCCCCACTGAGTTGATCAAATAGATCATCAATCCTTGGCAGCGGATATTTATTTTTGATGGTGACCTCATTCAGTTGGCGGTAATCTATTCACATACGGAGACTACCATCCTTTTTGCCCACGAAAATAGCAGGTGATCCCCATGGTGAAGAGCTGGGACGAATATAACCTTTCTGGAGTAATTCGTCAAGTTTTTTCTTTAGCTCCACTAATTCTGATGAGGGCATCCGGTAATACTTCTTGTATAACGGTGCGGTTCCGGGCACAAGATCTATTGCAAACTCCAGTTCTCGATCTGGTGGCATGCCTGGCAGTTCTTCTGGAAACACATCAGGGTATTCACTGACCACAGGAATAAATTCCAATTCAGCCACAGTGGTGCAAACTAGTTCTAGCTTGGGTATATTCTTGCGAGCGTGGAACTTGGTAAGTTTCCCATTCAGACTGGTCAAAGTGACTTCTCGGGTTGCGCAGTTTATGCAAACTTGATATCGGGTCAACCAATTCATACCCAATATAATATCCAACGTTTCAGACTCAATGATTATCAGAGATGTTGGAAAGTAGACCCCGTTGATATTGATCTCCAGATCACGGTAGACCAAATTGCTCTTGACTATAGATCCCGGAGTTTGTACCAGCATAATTTTGCCCAAAATCGTGCAAGGAAAATTGTTTTGGGCAGCAAAACTCCGAGAAATAAAAGAACGGGAAGCCCCAGAGTCAAATAAAATTACGGCAGGTATGTCATTAACAGAAAACATACCAATGACGACTTCGGGCTTTCTTGGCTTCATCGGTGGAGATATGATGCACATGCCCAGTGAAGTTTTGCTGGGTTGGCCATGACTCCATAAAGTTGACTTGTGGCCTCCTTAGGGCATTCATCTTGTTGTTCTTGGGGCACTGCTTGGCATAATGTCCGTGCTGCCCGCAATTGAAACAAGAATTATTGCGCTAACGCTCCTCATGTGTTGGGTTTGTCACAACATTCTTGACTTGAGTGGTGGTCTTGTTAACATTTTGCTGCCAATTTGGCTTGAATTCCACCTGAGTCTGTTGCCAGGTACGAGCCTTTTGCACTGGTTGCCCTTCCTTCTTTGGCTCAAACTTACGCTTGTTGTCGTTGTTAACAGGCCTATTATCTGCTATAAGCTTGTGCTCCCGTTCAGAAATGAAAGCCTTGTTCACCAGTGTTTGGAAGTCTGCGAAATCAAGCATACTGAGAGTACACCGGAGTTGTGGATTTAGACCTCCAAGAAATCTGTCAATTCTCCTTTCTTCGGTGGCCACGTCATAAAGAGAGTAATGGGCCAGATGGTTGAATTTTTGCAAATATTTTGCCATAGACTGATTTCCTTGGACGAGTGCGAGAAATTCATGCTGCTTAGTCTTCATAACTCCAGTAGGGATATGCTATTTTCAGAATCGCTCCTTAAACTTTTCCCAGGTGATTTCCTCATCAGCCGGCCACATGGCCTTTGTATTTTCCCACCATATGGCAGTTGCGCCCTCAAGATAATGGGTGGCAAAGGGAACTTTATCATTTCCTTCAGTATGAGCAATCTCAAGATTTTCTCCATTGTGCGCAACCAATCGTCTGCATCCAATTGGTTAACAATCTGACTAAAGCTGGGTGGATTGGTCCTCTGAAAAATCTGACAGCTTTGAGTGATGACCATTCTGATTTCCATTCTGTCCAACCATAGCTTGCACACTTCTCAATATTTCAATCAGATCATTGTTCCTTTTTTCTTCGAACATACGCAGAATTTGCTCGGTGGAGGGAGGATAAGGCGGTGGAGGTGGTGGCTGAACATACGGCTCGGGAGAATGTCCTGCCTGTCCTGCGGAATGACGAACAGGAGCTCCCGCATGAACGTTGCTACTGCTGCCTCCCCGCGCCATCCTATTGTGGATTTTTTCCGACAACGCAATCGAGATGAGAAACACCCAAGAATAAAATTGGGGAAAAGCCAGCGACAAATCCCAGAAGAAAGCAGGAGAGCAAAGAAAAACACGGCGAATAAAGTCTCAACATAATTATACATAGACTCATACATGAAAGGTAAACAACATGACTGGTTCACTACTCTCATACATGCAACGAAACATCATGACTCGTACGACTACATCCGTACATCATCCAGACAACTGCGAGTACTCAAAGACACTACTGCTCTGCTGGTGCTGCAACGTCCTCCCCTGAAGCGGCCTCGGATCCTGAACTGATGTGGTTAACGAAAACCTCCTGGTTAAAGGTAATACGACGGCGCTGCCTCGAGGGCTCTCCTTCAGGGGCAGGGGTAGGATGAAGCATTGAGGCTATAGGAGTAGCGAGAAGTGAGACCCACTCGGCAGGAGTACTGAGAGGGTTCACGGCCTAGACGCCCGTGCTACTCGGGGGAGTAACAAGCGAAATAGGGGAGCTAGAGCTGACTGGGACATAAGGGGTAAATCCCAGTGAAGACGGAGTAGTGGCGGATCTAGAAGTGACCAAAGTAGCGGCTAGAGCAGTACGGGTATGAGTCAGCTCTCGAGCCAGCTCGTGGATCATGAGATAGCTTGCAGTGACATAACGAGCAAGATGGCTAGCAACACTATCAGACTTCGGATCAATGAGAGGGAAACGGACACGACCGTTGTCGTGCAGAGATGGGTAGTAGTAGAAATCTGGGTGGTTCTGCATTCAGACCTCGTTGTAGCGAAGCTCGACAAGGACCTCGAATGCAGCAAACTGGACAGCCTAACAAGCGGTGGAGGCGTAACTGCTTCGAGAAGTGCGAGTGTAAGAGCTGGAATCGGAACTAGTGCGCAGAGTGACCACTGCGTGATACTCATACACTGAATCAGCTAGATGCTCCCAGTACACACGATAGACTGGGTTGTCTCCGAGAGGGTACAGCCGATGCCACACGTTGCGGAGGAGGTGCGGTGACGTCTACGGCATCAGCTGCAACTGGCACGGATACGGCATCGGAGCCATCTACACCCACAACCATTAGCAGGTTAGCATAAAAATATATAAACCGAATGCATCAATCAGCACAAATTACTACCGGCACTCAACTTAAACTCATATCTAACGTCCAGTTAACGCATCGCAGTCTAACATGGCCTACAGTCAGCGCGGCTCTGATACCAAGCGTTGTGGCACCCCGGCTCAGAGCGACCGATTTTCCATGCATTGCCAGCCCAGAGACCATGTCTTCTGGCAACACATAACATCTTGGTACAGAAAAACAACCGCTTTATTGATGCTAGCGGAACAGAGTTTACATTACAACAGCTGTCAAGGCCAAGCGGCACACCCGGTGCAGCTGAACAATATGTACATTATTTAGTGAACATAAAGGGGCCTCTATCCGAACAACTACGCGGCAGCAGAATAACGTCGTGGCGAGGGACACCGATGTGGACACGATCTAGACTCGAACAGCGCTCCTCCCCAATGATACTTTCCTGAAATCTGGCATGACACGCCCGGTCAGTAAATTGAATGTACTTGCAAGCTCACAACAGGCATAATCGTAATGGCAAACAATATCATGATATTTAACCAATTATTAATAATGCAACACTATATGTCAACATGTTGTGATCATGCTCGAACGTCCCTCGGGACAGCTTACCAACTGTGATCATCCCTGGATCAGAAGCAAACCACCAACGTGGTCTTTCACAAGAACAACTCGTGATCCTTACGGCGATCACAACCACGACCATCATCTGGTCCCAAATGCCTCGATGGTCTTTCTGCCATCCATCACCAATGCAAAGTTCATAGCTTAGGGTGCAATTTTTATTAAATGTTGACTCATGGTGGGAGCTACTATGAGGTGTCCGTAACCGTGGACTCGGCTATCGATAGATTATACACTCTGCACAGGTAGCTGTAATGCCCCATATGTAACTTGCCATATTTGTATTCCAACTCTCGCCATTTTCGGCACTAAGTTATGATATTCCTCGTTGTTGGGTTTCGTCTTCATTTTGCTTTTGTCCATGTCTTGCATTTCTTTTCATGTCATCATGTGCATCGCATTTGCATACGTGTTCGTCTCATGCATCCGAGCATTTTCCCCGTTGTCCGTTTTGCATTCCGGCGCTCCTATGTCCTCCAGCGTCCCCTTTTACCTCTTTTCGTGTGCGGGTGTTAAACGTTCTCGGATTGGACCGAGACTTGCCAAGCGGCCTTGGTTTACTACCGGTAGACCGCCTGTCAAGTTTCGTGCCATTTGGACTTCGTTTGATACTCCAACGGTTAACTGAGGAACCATAAAGGCCTCGTGTGTGTTGCAGCCCAACACCTCTCCAAAGTGTCCCAAAACCCACCTAAACCCCCTCCATCATCTCGGTCGTTCGATCACGATCGCGTGGCCGAAAACTGTGCTCAATTTGGAGCCTCCTAGCTCCTTCTATGTATAAATAGGTGCCTCCCTCAAATATCCCGGATCAAACACCACCCTAACCCTAGCCCCGCTCCCTCCGCGCACCGGACACGTCCGGTCCGCGCCAGACAAATTGCCACCGACAAACCGCAAGCCGCCACATGTCCCTCCAATGTCCTCTCCGCCGCCGGCCCGCTCGGCCCGTGTGGGGCCCCCGTGGCCCACACCACACCCGCCGCTGCCCGCACCTGGCTCGCCCGCGCGCCGCCCAGCCGCCTTCGACGGCTCCGCCCCGTCGCCGGACTATTCGCCACCGTCCGCCTCACCGGCGCCGCGCGCCACCGACGCCCTGCGCCGCCACCGCGCCCGGCACGGCCTCCTCCGCCTCCCCGCGCCACCAAGGCCAGATCCGGCGCCTCCTCGCCGGCGCCCGTCCTCCTCCCGCTCCAGCAAGCCCCGGCTGGCCTCCTCCTCGACGCCGGCATCTTCTTCGCGAGCTCCGGCGACAAACCTCGTACAACGCACCCGATCTGGATCTGATGCTACAGTGGAACCCTAGGGTTGACCTCATTTCCTGCCTAAGTTTGCATTATTTTTAGCATACTTCATCGCATCATAACTTTGCATCCGTGGCTCCGTTTTGGGTGTGTAGCATATCAAATTGTTCATCTCGATGTGCACTTCATTTCATTCCATTGCACCATGTTCATTTGAGTTCATCTTGATGCCCTAAATGCTGTTGCAAGAGTGCTATGTAATGTTAGTTTCAGATTCTTAACAGATTATGGACATTTGTCATTTTTGCCATGTTAAATGTGTGCCTCCTATGATCTTGAGCCCTACATGTGTTTTGTAGTATGCCATGCCATCTTTACAGGGGTGTATGCCATGTATTTTTGTGATCATTGTGGTGACTAGCACAAGCATGCAAAGTAGCTCTCGTGATGTTGCTGATTTCACAGACTTAGAATTCTTCTGTATTTTCCCTGATAATATTTTTAAGCCATGTATTCTTGTTGCTACAGAGTGATCCATGCCTCTTTTGAGCATGTTCAGTAAGGATGATTTTGAGTTATTGTTGTGCTCTATCCATCCATGTCTTTGTTTGCAATTATGGAGCACCCTAGCATGACTCAATCTTACTCTACTTTTGCTATAAAATGTTCCTGGCAGATTGTTTACATGTTAAGCAATTTTGCCGAGGTTGTTATAGTTTATCCATGCATGCCATGAGAGTGTTCTTTCCATGGTTAGCTTATTTATCATGTCTACGTTCTGGGTTTATGCTTAGTTTGTCATGCAATGTCTTGTGGTGAGTGCATCGAGCTCGCAAACATGCCTATGTAAATCTGTTTTTGCCATGTTCCAGTTTTCTGCTAAGTCTGAATCTGTTAACGAAACTTGCTATGTTCACATGGTTGCCATTGTATTTTCTGATCCCTTTTGGCTTATGGTCAGTAAGGGACTTTTGTTATATGCTTCGTGTAGTTTCATTCCATGCCTTGCTTTGCCATGATATGTTCCTGTAGCATGTTGTTATCTTGCTCTAAACATTGCTTCCTGATGTTAAATTTCTGACATGTTGATTTCACTAAGTCTGTGAACCTGATATCTTTTGCCCTTTTGCCATGCTTGTTTGAACGTGCTATTGTGTGATTTAGCCGTAGCTCAGTGTTCATCTTTTGTCAAGCATAATGAGTGGATCACTGCCATGTGCTTTGTTGCTATGTTAGAGTGCAGTAGCTTATTGTTCTTGATGCATTTAGATGGCCTCGTGTTGTTAATCGCAGCTTTGTGCCATTATTTGTTTTGCTTGTCATTTGCAAACCGTGCATCCGATTCCAGTGATCTTTATATCGATTTCGACCGAAATCAACTCATCTTTCCAGCGGCACTCTTGGTTTTCCAAGTTGAGGTATGGTTAAATCTTTTCCTTCCGAAGCACGCATATGCATTGCATATCACATCCCGCATATCATGCCATGTTTTGCATCATGTTGCTTGTGCATTGCACCGTGGTTGATTGTGTCTCCCTTTGCTTGTGTTCTTGCTTTGGCTAGAGTGGGGAGACGAGTACGTGATCGAGGAACCCGTTGAGAACGCTTACGAGGATCAAGCTTACGTCAACTCGGAGAACTTTGCAGGCAAGATGATCATACCCTCGAAATCACTTCTATCTTTGCTTGCTAGTTGCTCGCTCTATTACTATGCCTATGCTACGATACCTACCACATGCTTTATCATGCCTTACATATTGCCATGTCAAACCTCTAACCCACCTTGTCCTAGCAAACCGTTGTTTGGCTATGTTACCGCTTTGCTCAGCCCCTCTTATAGCGTTGCTAGTTGCAGGTGAAGATTGGAGTTTGTTCCTTGTTGGAACATGTTTATTGTTGGGATATCATTATTATATCTTGTTTACTTTAATGCACCTATATACTTGGTAAAGGGTGGAAGGCTCGGCCTTATGCCTGGTGTTTTGTTCCACTCTTTCCGCCCTAGTTTCCATTATACCGGTGTTATGTTCCTTGAGTTTTTGTTCCTTACACGGTTGGGTTATAATGGGAACCCCTTGACAGTTCGCCCTGAATAAAACTCCTCCAACAAGGCCCAACCTTGGTTTTACCATTTGCCACCTAGCCTTTTTTCCTTGGGTTTCACGGACTCAAGGGTCATCTTTATTTTAACCCCCCCCCCCCCGGGCTAGTGCTTCTCTAAGTGTTGGTCCAACCTGAGCGATGTCCGGCGCCCACTGGGCAACCAGGGTCTATGCCAACCCGACGTCTGGCTCATCCGGTGTGCCCTGAGAACGAGATATGTGCAGCTCCTATCAGGATTTGTCGGCACATTCGGGCGGCTTTGCTGGTTTAGTTTTACCATTGTCGAGATGTCTTGTAACCGGGATTCCGAGTCTGATCGGGCCGTCCTGGGAGAAGGAATATCCTTCATTGACCGTGAGAGCTTGTGGTGGGCTAAGTTGGGACACCCCTGTAGATACTTGATCTTTCGAAAGTCGTGCCCGCGGTTATGGGCAGATGGGAATTTGTTAATGTCCGGTTGTAGAAAACCTAAAACTAAACTTAAATAAAATGTATCAACGGCGTGTGTGGCCGTGATGGTCTCTTTTTGGCGGAGTCCGGGAAGAGAACACGGTCTCGAGTTATGCTTGAACGTAAGTAGTCTTGGATCACTTCTTGATCATAGTTTCTCGACCGTGCCTTTCCTTCTCTTCTCGCTCTCTTTTGCGTATGTTAGCCACCATATATGCTAGTGCTTGATGCAGCTCCACCTCATACCTTTTCCCTACCTATAAGCTTAAATAGTCTTGATCGCGAGAGTGTGAGATTGTTGAGTCCCCGTGACTCACAGATTACTTCCAAAACCAGATGTAGGGACCGATTATACCGTTCCAGGAGATGTGACTGAGCTCAAGTGGGAGTTCTATGAGGACTCAGGACGATACTACGTTTCCTTTCCAGACGATCAGTAGTGGAGCCCACTTGGGGCGATCGGGGACATTATGCATTTGGGGTTGTCTTTATTTTGGTTCCGTAGTGGGACCTTGATTGTATCTGGATGATTGTAATGCTATATTTATGTTATTGTGTGAAGTGGCGATTGTAAGCCAACTATGTACCTCTTTTCTTATTCAGTACTTGGGATGTGTAAAGGTTACCCCTCTTGCGACATTGCCTACAATGCGGTTATGCCTCTAAGTCGTGCTCCGACACGTGGGAGATATAGCCGCATCGTGGGTGTTACAAGTTGGGATCGCATTATGGTGCCTAAAGGTGACCTTCACAAAGTCATTGTGAACGAGGCTCACAATTCACTCCTCTCTATTCACACTGGAAGTACAAAGATGTACCATGACCTCAAGCAGTCGTATTGGTGGACTCGAATGAAGCGCGAGATTGCTCAGTTCGTGAATGAATGTGATGTCTGCAGAAGAGTGAAAGCAGAACACCAACAACCAGCTGGTCTCCTCCAACCTCTTGCCATTCCAGAATGGAAGTTTGACCATATTGAGATGGACTTCGTGACCGGATTTCCCAAGTCCAAGCGTGGCAATGATGCTATCTTCATTGTCATCGACAAGGTCACTAAAGTGGCTCATTTTCTTCCTATCAAAGAATCTATCACAGCAGCTCAGCTGGCAGACCTATATACCTCCAGGATTGTCTCTTTGCACGGCATTCCGCAGTTGATATCCTCAGATCGTGGAAGCATATTTACCTCTAAGTTCTGGGATTCCTTCTAGAAGGCTATGGGCACCAACATTCGCTTCAGCACAGCTTTTCATCCTCAAACTAGTGGCCAAGTCGAGCGAGTCAATCAAATTCTTGAAGATATGCTTAGGGCATGTGTCATTTCTTTCAGTATGAAGTGGGAAGATTGTCTTCCATATGCTGAGTTCTCCTACAACAACAGCTTCCAAGCGAGTTCGGGCAAGGCCCCATTCGAGATTCTCTATGGCAGGAAGTGTCGTACTCCTCTTAACTGGTCAGAAACTGGTGAACGCCAACTTCTTGGCAATGACTTGATCACAAAGGCTGAAGAAATGTGCAAAGTCATTCGTGAAAATCTCAAAGCCGCGCAATCGCGCCAGAAGAGTTACTATGATAGCAAGCATCGTGACTTGGCTTTCGAGATCGGAGACCATGTCTACCTCCGCGTCTCTCCAATGAAAGGTACTCGTCGCTTCGGTATCAAAGGGAAGCTTTCCCCTAGATACGTGGGTCCTTTCAAGATCATTGGCAAAAGAGGTGATCTCGCCTATAAACTTGAGCTTCCATCCAACTTTGCAAATGTGCACGACGTGTTTCACGTGTCTCAACTCCACAAGTGTTTCAAGACTCCTGACCGCACCATCAACTTTGAAGAGATTGATCTCCAAGAAGACATGTCTTATCATGAGCATCCCGTTGCTATTCTTGAAGAAACTGAGTGCAAGACTCGCAACAAGTCTATCAAATTCCTGAAAGTGAAGTGGTCACATCATTCCGACCGTGAAGCCACTTGGGAACGCGAGGACCACCTCCGTTCCAAATATCCGGAGTTTTTCCAGTCCTAGATCTCGGGACGAGATCCTTTCGTAGTTCTGGAGTGTTGTAACGCCCCATATGTAACTTGCCATATTTGTATTCCAACTCTTGCCATTTCCGGCACTAAGTTATGATATTCCTCGTTGTTGGGTTTCGTCTTCGTTTTGATTTTGTCCATGTCTTGCATTTATTTTCATGTCATCATGTGCATCGCATTTGCATACGTGTTCGTCTCATGCATCCGAGCATTTTCCCCGTTGTCCGTTTTGCATTCCGGCGCTTCTATGTCCTCCGGCGTCCCCTTTTACCTCTTTTCGTGTGTGGGTGTTAAACGTTCTCGAATTGGACCGAGACTTGCCAAGCGGCCTTGGTTTACTACTGGTAGACCGCCTGTCAAGTTTTGTGCCATTTGGACTTCGTTTGATACTCCAACGGTTAACTGGGGAACCGTAAAGGCCTCGTGTGTGTTGCAGCCCAATGATACGTCTCCGTCGTATCTACTTTTCCTAACACTTTTGCCCTTGTTTTGGACTCTAACTTGTATGATTTGAATGGAACTAACCCGGACTGACGCTGTTTTCAGCAGAATTACCATGGTGTTGTTTTATGTGCAGAAAACAAATATTCTCAGAATGACCTGAAACTCCACGGAACATCATAGAAAAACAATAAAAAATCCTCGCCAAAGATGAATACCAGGGGCCCACACCCTTCTCACGAGGGTGGGGGGCGCCCCCCCCCCCCTAGGGCGCGCCCCCCTACCTCGTGGGCCCCCTGGAAACCCTCCGACGCCAACTCCAACTCTATATATTTGCTTTTGGAGAGAAAAAAAGAGAGAAGAAATCATCGCGTTTTACGATGCAGAGCCGCTGCCAAGCCTTAAAACCTCTCGGGAGGGCTGATCTAGAGTCCGTTCGGGGATCCGGAGAGGGGGATTCGTCACCGTCGTCATCATCAACCATCCTCCATCACCAATTTCATGATGCTCACTGCCGTGCGTGAGTAATTGCATCGTAGGCTTGCTGGACAGTGATGGGTTGGATGAGACTTATCATGTAATCGAGTTAGTTTCGTTAGGGTTTGATCCCTAGTATCCATTATGTTCTGAGATTGATGTTGTTATGACTTTGCTATGCTTAATGCTTGTCACTAGGGCCCGAGTGCCATGATTTCAGATCTGAACCTATTATGTTTTCATGAATATATGTGAGTTCTTGATCCTATCTTGCAAGTCTATAGTCACCTACTATGTGTTATGATCCGGCAACCCCGAAGTGACAATAATTGGGACCACTCCCGGTGATGACCATAGTTTGAGGAGTTCATGTATTCACTATGTGCTAATGCTTTGTTCCGGTTCTCTATTAAAAGGAGGCCTTAATATCCCTTAGTTTCCAATAGGACCCCGCTGCCACAGGAGGGTAGGACAAAAGATGTCATGCAAGTTCTTTTCCATAAGCATGTATGACTATATACGGAATACATGCCTACATTACATTGATGAATTGGAGCTAGTTCTGTGTCACCCTATGTTATGACTATTACATGATGAACCGCATCCGACGTAATTATCCATCACTGATCCGGTGCCTACGAGTTTTCCATATACTGGTTCTCGCTTATTTACTTTCCCGCTGCTACTATTACAATCACTACAAAATACCAAAAACATTACTTTTGTTGTCTTTACTTTTGTTGCCGCTACCACCACTATCATATTACTTTGCTACTAAACACTTTGCTGTAGATACTAAGTTTCCAGGTGTGGTTGAATTGACAACTCAGCTGCTAATACTTGAGAATATTCTTTGTCTCCCCTTGTGTCGAATCAATAAATTTGGGTTGAATACTCTACCCTCGAAAGCTGTTGCGATCCCCTATACTTGTGGGTTATCAAGACTAATTTCTGGCGCCGTTGCCGGGGAGCATAGCTCTATTCTTGGAGTCACTTGGGATTTATATTTGCTGGACACTATGAAGAACTTGAGAGATCCAAAAACCAAGATCTATCCCTCAACTACGAGGGGAGGTAAGGAACTACCATCTAGCTCTGCACTTGATTCACCTTCTGTTATGAGTAAGTTTGCGACACCTGCATCTGCTTCTGCTATTCGTTCTGATATGTTGCATGTTATTGATGATGCCACTTCTGCTATGCATGATACTTATGATGAAACTACTTCTATGCCTGATACTACGGTGCCCCTTAGTGAATTTCTTGATGAACAAATTGCTAGGGCTAGAGAAAGAGAAATTATTGAATCTGAATACGATGATGATAGTGATGATGAAAATATGCCTGTTATTCCTGAGGGTTATCTTTTTGATGCGGAATCTTCTGCCGCTATTTTTGCTTGCAGAGATAGATATGAGCTTAAGAGGTTATTAACTAAATGGAACAAAGAATCACTTAGAGATAGAATGAAACCCGACCCTGCTTTTGCTACTTCACCTATATGTGTTCCTGATAAGGATTATGAATTCTCTGTTGATCCTGATATAATTACTTTGGTTGAATCTGATCCGTTTTATGGCTATGAATCTGAAACTGTTGTGGCACATCTTACTAAGTTAAATGATATAGCTGCCCTGTTTACTAATGACGAGAGATCGCATTACTTCTATATACTCAAAATATTTCCGTTCTCATTAAAGGGTGATGCTAAGATATGGTTTAATTCTCTTGATCCGGGTTGTGTGCATAGTCCCCAGGATATGATTTATTACTTCTCTGCTAAATATTTCCCTGCTCATAAGAAACAAGCTGCTTTGAGGGAAATATACAACTTCGTGCTAATTAAAGAAGAGAGTCTCCCACAAGCTTGGGGGAGGCTTCTCAAGTTACTTAATGCTTTGCCTGATCATCCTCTTAAGAAACCTGAAATACTTGATATCTTTTATAATGGACTAACCGATGCTTCCAGAGATTACCTGGATAGTTGTGCTGGTTCTCTTTTCAGGGAAAGAACACCGGATGAAGCTGAAATTCTATTGGATAATATATTGAAAAATGAAAATAATTGGGCACCTCCTGAGCCAGCTCCTGAGCCAACTCCTGCTCCAATTACTGAGCCTATTCCTAAACCAACTCCGAAGAAGAGAGGTGTTCTATTTCTCAGTCCCGAAGATATGCAAGAGGCAAAGAAATCTATGAAAGAAAAAGGTATTAAAGCTGAAGACGTTAAGAATTTACTTCCTATTGAAGAAATACATGGTCTTAATATACCGCCTATTGAAGAAACATATGATCTTAATTATTTATTTACTGAAGAACCTCCTGATCCCGATATCCCGACACAGGTATTAAAGGTAAATTCTCTCTATAGATATGATAAAGCTGAAGTCCCTCCACTAAAATTGCTAGTCAGTGCTTGGATGAGTTTGATAACTTTATGTATAAGCAAGACGACTTCAATGCTTATTTTGGTAGACAATTAAAAGAAAATGCTTATATGATTAGACGCTTGGGTAATTATATGGCTGATATTAAAGGTGAACTTAAACTTGTTAGCAAACATGCTTCTATTGTTAGCACTCAAGTAAAATGTAACGCCCCGGACACACCCGCCGGTGGTCGTTACTCCTGGCGGGATCTAGACTGGCCCCACAGATCAATACTAGTCTTTTCTGCGCACTTTGTCCTCACTCATGTGCACCCGGGAGCAACTTCCCGATCGGTCACCCATCC
Source organism: Triticum aestivum (assembly GCF_018294505.1). Lineage (NCBI taxonomy): Eukaryota > Viridiplantae > Streptophyta > Magnoliopsida > Poales > Poaceae > Triticum > Triticum aestivum. Next base: position 181,284,433 of record NC_057800.1, read on the forward strand.
TGACACTACTCCAAGCTGAGCACGCTTAACTTTGGAGTTCTGTCCGAATGGGCTGCCGGAAAAGAAGGAATTCCTTATTAATATGAGTAGTCTATCATCCCTAATAAGCCAGGCCATCACATACACCCCCACTCAGAGGAACCGACGTCCTCGTCGGGCCACAGGAACGTTCCCTCTTGGCACATACGTCTGTGCTTCCAGTCCAGTACATGTGCCATGTCGTGTGCCATGACAGGTCACAAACGTCATGAAAAACATGACCACTCACCTGTCCGCAACCATCCGTGTAACCACGAGGGTCGGCTCTGATACCAACTTGTAATGCCCCAGACACACCCACCGGTGGTCGTTACTCCTGGCGGGATCTAGACTGGCCCCACAGGTCAATACTAGTCTTTTCTGCGCACTTTGTCCTCACTCATATGCACCCGGGAGCAACTTCCCGGTCGGTCACCCATCCTGACACTACTCCAAGCTGAGCACGCTTAACTTTGGAGTTCTGTCCGAATGGGCTGCCGGAAAAGAAGGAATTCCTTATTAATATGAGTAGTCTATCGTCCCTAATAAGCCAGGCCATCACATAGAACAAGTACTTAAGGCTCAAATAGAAGTGCTTAATGAAATGAATAGTAAGAAAAATGATTATGTTGTTAGAGTGGCTACTAGAACTGGTAGAATGACTCAGGAACCTTTGTATCCTGAAGGCCACCCTAAGAGAATCGAGCAAGATTCTCAAAGAAATAATATTGATGTTCCTAGCTCTTCTAAAAAGAAGAAGAAGAAAAATGATAGAATTGTGCAAACTTCTAGTGAACCTATTGCTGAACCACCTGATAATCCAAATGATATTTCTATGTCTGATGCTGAAACACAATCTGGTAATGAACATGAACCTAGTAAAAATATTAATGATAATGTTCATGATGATGCTCAACCTAGTAATGATAATGATGTAGAAGTTGAACCTGTTGTTGATCTTGATAACCCACAATCAAAGAATCAACGTTATGATAAAAGAGACTTTGTTGCTAGGAAACATGGTAAAGAAAGGTAACCTTGGGTTCAGAAACCCATGCCTTTTCCTCCAAAACCATCCAAGAAAAAGGATGATGAGGATTTGGCGCGCTTTGCTGAAATGATTAGGCCTATCTTTTTGCGTATGCGATTAACTGATGTGCTCAAAACAAATCCTTATGCTAAATATATGAAGGATATCATTACTAATAAAAGAAAGATACCGGAAGCTGAAATTTCCACCATGCTTGCTAATTATACTTTTAAGGGTGGAATACCAAAGAAACTTGGAGATCCCGGAGTACCTACTATACCTTGCTCCATTAAAAAGAATTATATTAAAACTGCTTCATGTGATCTTGGAGCCGGTGTTAGTGTTATGCCTCTCTCTTTATATCGTAGACTTGACTTGAATAAGATGACACCTACCGAAATATCTTTGCAAATGGCTGATAAATCAACTGCTATACCTGTCGGTATTTGTGAGGATGTGCCTATTGTGGTTGCAAACATTACTATTTTAACGGACTTTGTTATTCTTGATATT